>NW_006282518.1:527055-536881 GCF_000327345.1 Myotis davidii | reverse complement strand
AAATATAAAACAAAAACGTAAAAGTTAGAGGGAAAATGGCCAGGTGAATGTAAAAGAAGGGAAGATAACTCACCTGTCTAGGCATCTCAGTCTGCCCTCCCCCAAGAAAACTGGTACTGGGGAGTGAGAATGTGAGATTTAATTAAAAAAAATAAAAAAAATAAAAAACAAATAAAACAAAAACGTAAAAGTTAGAGGGAAAATGGCCAGGTGAATGTAAAAGAAGGGAAGATAACTCACCTGTCTAGGCATCTCAGTCTGCCCTCCCCCAAGAAAACTGGTACTGGGGAGGGTGAGAATGTGCCCATTGGCCCTGCTGTTTACTACAGGATTTGTCCAGATGCCTGGTTTCCAAGTGCAGAGAAATTAGGGCTTGAAAAAAGAAGTACTTCACAAACAATATGGCACCTGATCCAGTTTGGGGTGAAGAGGTCACGGGTAATTATTTGCAGTGAAGACTACTATAAAGGACCACAACCACTTATTTGGCAGAGCAAATTGCGCCTCTTTAGACAAGTTCTCCAATGTAATGGGGAAACTGGAAGCTTGGGAGGTCTTTTTAAAAGACCACCCCATCCATTTACCACATAACGTATCAAAAACAACACAAAATACGACCAAGAATCCAAACATCCTGGAGAGAAGCTAAGGGGCGAGTAATTGTTGGAACAACTGAAAACTCCTGCCTGCTAAGGGCTAAGAAAAGGGCTACTTGTTAACCATCTCAGGAGCAAAATGTAGCCTTGTATGACAGAGCCTCAAGGCTTAAAAAAAGTTATTGAAGGAGAGAATCCCATTAGAACCTTATGGGGACTAGTTCAGACACTCCCATGTCACACTGCATTCCTCAGAGAGTACAGTTCCCATCTCTTTTAGGAAAAATCAGCCTCTCATTTTCTTTCTCAATCACAGGTATTTCCACCTCCATGTCTGTCAAATCACCAACATGGAAATTCCAAAGGCAGCTACCTTTTCATGTGGAAGAGAGAGAGGCAGCCCAAGTCCTCAGTCTCCCCCTCACAAAACTCCCCAAGCCCCAGAGGCTAGAAAGTACATATTTTTAGCAGAAAGTGCTCAGAACAGCACTGTCAGGATTGCAGCCTTAGTGTTTGTCATTATGCATATTTGAAATGTTCAGAGGGAAAGGAGTGATGAAAGGACTTAGGACCCTCTGGCACTTAGGAAGCCATAGGCCCTCAATTAGCATTTCCTCCACCCTGTCACCAGGTTAATGGGGACATGAAAGGAAACTACAGCTGCAGGATGCCCCTTGCCCATCCCCATCCCAGTCCAACCTACTTTCATCTCTTGCCCTAAAAAATAAATAGGACAGTGTGCAGATAGAGGGAGAAAAGAGAGGCTGGTTCACAAACCTCATTTTCCATCACAACTCTATTGCTCTCCTGTTTTTAAGACCATCTTTACCTTGACCTAACTCCCCTGCATTCATGATCTTTCTTTTAAGAGATCCTGAGTTTGTTTTCCCAAGTCAGAATAAAATACCTAAGGCAGAAAATGCTCTGTAATGCAAAACACATCAACCATCTTTTCAGAGCACATTTGAGCTGGAGGAGAAACTGGACATCATCTTTTTCAAATTTCTCATTTGCAGGCAACTGAAACCCAGAGAAGTTAATTGGCCTGCCCACGCTAGTTGCTGAGCCATTACTAGGAGGAAGGTTGCCTGACTCCTGTCCAGGATGTTTAACAATAGACTTCAAGGTGAGAATTACATTTTTTATGCTGCATGTCTTATGTTGAATTTGGGCATATTATAAAAAATACTCCATATTGAGAAGTCACATATCTAATGATATCAACTACCCATAGAATGGTTGTCAATCAGAGAGCAATTGAAAGGATCAAATACTCCAAATAAATGGTTTGAGTGTATATACTAAGTTTATTCACTTCATATATAGGAAAGGTCCTAAAGCCTTCTCTCAAAGTCTGTTTACTCTAGCAAAGTCTGTTTACCTATTTGATTTTCTTCATTCACTTGCTGATTAAACATTTACTGAACCCCTGCTCTGGACTAGGCACTATTCTTGGAAGTTAAGGGCTCAAAGTTAAATAAGGCACAGCCTTGGAGCTAACGTTCTAGAATTGTAAACCCAAAAGGCCAAGGCAATGTGCTTGTATGGAGATTGATGCAGGTACTATGGAGCCATGCAAGGCAGCCTGGAAGAGTCAGAGGAGACTTCACAAAACAGGTGAAGTCTGAGCTGGGGCTGGGAGGGGAAGTGGTGTTTATTTGTCAAGACAAAGGAGCCAGGACATTCTAGGCAAAGGGAACAGCCTAGAAAAGCTAAGGGGCATGAAACAGTATCCTGTCTTCCAGGGAGTGCAAGTTTTCTATGACTGGAAGTTAGGGTAAATTCAAAGAGAGGTGGGCTTTATACCACTACCAGGACTTTTGACTTGGTCCTGAAGGCAATAGAAAATCACACAAAAGTGATCATAAAAATTGTGTGTTTGGAAGAGAACTTTAGTGACCTGTGGGGAATGGATTGAACATATAGAGGACTATGAGACTGAACTCAGAGAACCCTTCAGATGTTTTTCATAATAGTATGTGTGAAAGATGGGACTTGAGTATACTTGAGAGGAATTTAGGAGATAGAATTGTAAGAAATGATCTTGGAGGCAGCGGATAGGAAAACACAGGAGATGAAAATGACTCCCATATTTCTAGCTAGTTGTCTCCAGAAATACATTATGTCCTTCTTTCCTAGTAATAGAAGCCTTGAATTTTAGTGGAAATGAATGAAACCAATATTTCCCAGCCTCCTTTGTAGCCAAGTGACTAAGTTCTGGCCAATGGTTGTAAGTGAACATGGTATGTGAAACTCTTATGATGAGTCCTTAATGAAAATGAGCTTGTCTTTCTCCTTTCCTTTCCTCCTTTTTGGTGCCTGGAATGCAACCATGATAGCTGGAAGTAGAGCAGCCATCTTGGAACACAAGGTAGAAACTACATATTGAGGAGGGCAGAGCAGTAAGATTGAAAGGACTTGGGTCCCTGATAATTGCAGAGCTCCAAATCAGCCTTGAAGTATGATCATTCACATGCAAGAAAAATAAACTTCCATTTTGTCTAAGCCACTGTTTTTTTGGGTTTCTGTCACTCACAGCTGCAACAAATCTTAACACAGATAAGGAGGCAAATTGTGGCAACATGGATTGAGAATGTGAATGAAAAGAAGAACAAATTTGGGAGAGGGGAAGAATATATTTTGGGATAGGTTGATGTTAAATTGTGTGGAACTTCCAGATAGAGATAACAAGCCAGCAGTCACCTTTACATATTGCAATTAGGAGACAGTCATGGGTGTGATTGTGAGTCAAAAGTGGATGGCAAAAAAAGAATCATAACTGGGGGATCACAGAAGTCAATTAATGTAGAAAGAATGGAGAATCTGTGTAGTCTGGACACAGAAGTAAAGCCACAGTCATAGGCAACGTGCTTAGGCCAAGCCCATAGGAACAGACTGGCATGCAGTAAGTGGACTGTACTGACTTTCCAAGACCAGAATGGAACACAGACAGGGCAGAGGCTGATAATCATTGTACATGCCTCCATGTTATTGATGTAGGAACAGTTAAAGTCTAAGTATTTGGGGGAACGCAGTGACTATAATCAAGAATGAAAATATGACACTGAGAGACCCTGCATCATGAGGAGTTTCATATAACACATTGGTGAGGGAAGTCTGACCCACTACCATGGGAGCAATCTAGTCTCTGCCTTAGTTATCACTGAAGATGGTGGAGGTAGAAACCTGCTACAAAGATAGTGGCTCTCTTCAGAGCAGGACAGGTCCCTATGGAAACCATTATTAATGTTTTGATTCTCATTCTCCTTAGGGTTCTACTTTACCAACTGACATTATTCTGTGAGAGAGGAGAATATGAGGAGGAGAAAAAGAGGGGGAAGAGACTAAGACTGACTAATACTAATTTGTAGCACTTCTTAGTCATATTCATTGTAGGTTACATAAAATGTCTGTCAACTAGAATGCTTTTGCCCTCCCTGTTACCAAACTATCCTTTGTTTTTCAAGATCTACCTTATATTTTATCATCCCCACAAAGGCTTCCCAAGTCACCCTGTCCTACATTGATCTCACATTCATTAAAACTCAAACAGCACTTCTACCTCATTTGTACTACAGCAGCAATCATTTAATTATATATTGATTTTGTATTATCTATGTGAAGTCTTGTCTTTCCAAATAAATTACACACTTCTTGAGCACAGGGATTACATCCTACATGGCATCTGTATCCCTCATGTGTTATGTTTATGGTAAGGATTAAGCAGATATTTGGTGATGAAATGGAAGCAAAGGAGCATATGAGTTGTGTAAATGTCATGACACACATTCTAGTAATAGCATCTCATGGTGGCTTCTTAAGCAGGCATAGGTACACACCATTTTTCTTGTTATTCTTTTGATATATATGCTAAAAATATTTAAATAATCACTTAAGAGTGCTAGGGTGAGCTACCCACCCCATAGCACACATAAGAGGGTAATTGCTTGTTCAATGGCTTGTTTATCCTCTGGTATTGAACTTTTGGCTTCTAAACTTTTTCTTATTTTTTAGTCAAGTAATTTGTCTCCATTGAAATGGCTTAAAAACTTATTTTATTTTTTTAAAGGAGCAAGGAATAGGGAACGGGCTCATATTTCCCTCTAATGACTATTAGACATAGTTTGAATCCTCTTATGCAGAATGGGACTGAGACTTGGGGTCTGAAATTTGCTATGTATATCCTGAAGCTCCTACTAGATACTCTGACCAGGACAGTGAGGATTACGGTGACTAAGTTGAACTGACTTTCCAGGCCACATGGAGGTACAAATGTACCATTAGTTCTCTCTTACTGATAAGACATTGATCAAACACTAGGCTCTGTTTAACTATAGAGATAGACCAAAAGGTTTTTAGATGGAGTTTATGCAAAGTCAAAAGCTCATCCCCAAATGATTCAAAATCCAGACTGAAATATTCAAAATATAGAACTTCAGTAATACTAACAACAAAGACAAAAATGAGTTTTAGATTCAATAAACTATTAATCTTAAGTGTAAGAGAGCAGGAACTACCTGATCTTAGAAATGCAAACAGTTTGAATTGACAATAGCTGCTTTTATTGAGCTGAAGTGCTAGGCACTATGCTTTTTTCTTTAAGCACATTAACTGCAAGCCACAACAACCCTAGAAAGGTAGTATTATCTCCCCTATATCATTTATAAAACACAGTCAAAAGGATGCTAAGTAAACTGCTTAAGGCTACAATGTTCATAAGTGGAAAGAACTGGGATAGGAACCTAAGTGTGTCTCAAGCTAAATCTCATGTTTTTCCACACCATTATGTGTTTGCTGAATTTATACACCACAATTTAATTCACAAAGACTTTTCTGTCTATTATTTCATCTGACCATTATGTATGACAGATTATCGTTATATCCATTTTGTAAATAAGGAAAAATCTAAGTCATTGAAAATGTGTAAACCCCAGTTTCCTCTGCTGCAAACTGGGATGATAATGTCTATTTTAGGTTGTTATTGGGGACTAGATATGTTTACTATTTCTAATTACTAGTCCATAGCCAGTATATAATAAAAGCTAGCTCTGATATTATTATTATTATCAGCAAAGTCATTAATTGCCCAAAGTCACACAGCTTAAAAGTGACACATTCAGGACTCACATGTAAATTTTCTGATCCTATCCCAGTGACTCGCTTCCTATGGCTGGATCCAATGAAGCCTTAAGAGGATATCTCTACAGGTCTGTGTTTAAGCCAGAGAAACAGTTCAAGGTGTAGGCAGGAATCAGGCATCTAAAAATCCTTACTTTGCAATTGTTTCTTGATCTTAGATATACAATAGAAGTACCAGGGACTTTTTTAGAAATCCTGATGCCCAGGCCAAACCCCAGACAAATGATATCAGAGTCACTGGTGGTGGGGCCCAGGCATTAGTATTTTTTAGAGTTCCCTATTATATGGCTAGGGCTAAGAAACATTGATTTAGAGAAAACCATGGCCAGTGATTTGTTTGTCATGAGTTGCTCTGCAGCTGGCAAAGTACTTTGTCCTTCCCCATTAGACCATCAAAACACAGAGAAGCAGGCCAAGCAAAGATCACCCGCTTTTTCCAGATGAGGAAACTTATATCCACAGCATAATTTGGATGATCCAAGGTTGTGACTAGTTAGTGGCTCAACTAAATTTGAAAACCTTAATGCCCAGTACTAAATTTTGTGCCTAGACTCTTGTTAGTATATTTTTCTTCCTTTGGGTTTCAAGAAGGAAGACCCTGTGGCCCCCATATTAATTCCTTTAATTCCTTTATAGAATCTCCAATCTATCCACTGAAAAATTTTTTGAATTGCCATTTTCACAAACAATGATTTTCTGGAAAAAGAAAATTAAACAGTCACTGCTGATCTTAATGGAAAGTGGAATTTATATAGATGTTAAGAATGTTATTCCAAAGCAACGTGATTGTTAGACTAATTTTATTTCTGGTTTTAGTAAACCCTTGAAATTACAAAGCAAAATTCCTGAATGCTATAAAAAATAAGACAGCAATGGCTCTTGGGAAGGGCTTTAATGAAACTATCCTTGTCGCTTCACTAAAATTCAACTCCTATGTACAGTACATTGCATAGAGAATAATAAAACTCCTGGTTTCTCCATAGGTAGGAAAGATTATCTATTTATTGTTTTGAATTTCAACTGAGTGATGTTCTCATGTGTATAACATTTATAACTGATAAAGTTAAAACTATGATAACTACTGCTACCAACTACTGAAATGTAAACAAGGTCAATTTTGCTCATTTAGGCAAGATTCCACAAACCAGCCAAGGCTCCTTTGAGATTAAAGAAAATAAAGTCAGAAGCATGATTTCCAATGAAGGGTGAAAATAAACAGGTCTGGAGGGACTATTAGGGGATAGTCAATATGTATTTAGCATCTGTTTAGAAAAGCTAGTGGCCTGGTTGCTAATTCTAACCATCCTTGAGTTTTCATTAGCCCAGTATTTAGACTGTGTATTTCCTAAAGTTAAGAAACATATTTTTCTCACCAGGAACTTAATTTCCAAAACAAAATAAAACAAATAAACATAGTCCCCTTGTCCCCAACTGGGTCAAAAGAGGCATTGGACTAGGATATTAATATATTGCACACATCAAAAGGACAGGACTAGCATTCCAAATCACTGTATAAATTATTTCCAGTTCCCAATTACAAGAGAGCTTAAGAGAAGGCCTCTGTTCTTATTGCCTGGTTTTCTCCAATCCATAGAAATTTCAGTTGTATCCCCACCATTTAATTTTTCAGTGGGTATTGGTACAGTTTTCTCTTAGATTGAAAGTTGTTGGATCTAACGAATAGGCTTTATCAGTTGCTGTCAAGTAATTTTGCAGTTACTCGGGAGTCATGCTGCTCATTTAATTATTAAATGTCCTGAAATATCAGGTGTGCAATTTTCGGTGAAAATGTATTAATAGAGCATCTTTTCTAATGGGATTTCAACAAGTATGACACTAGAGGGATACTTTTGGCTCTCTATGTCATTAAGAATATAGGGCATTCTGGTTCCAAAGATATTACTAATAAGAATTATGTAGCAAAGAAGTACAAAATAAAAAGTCGGTATTATTATAACTACTTACTCAAGAGAAAGATGCAAGTTATATATTTTGACGAATATATTTTCCATTTCTGATAGATAAATCATGACCTTGTTCACTGTGTTTAAGAAGAGAATTTTCCCTCTTGCAGAAACCAAAATATGTTTGGTTTGTAGTTTATTGGGAAACCCATCAGGCCATTTGTTGAAAATAAACATAGAAAATTTACCCAGATCCAAACATTGCAAAACTCTGCTTTTCTTTTTCAAAGTCACTGGTGATTGGGGTTTATGTTTATGGAAGGGGGATGTCATATTTACTAGAAGAAATATGGAATCCTAGAACAGAACAAGAAACAAACTGAAACCTTTACTGCACACATAAATCATGTTTGGCCCAGGGTAGATGACAATTTGCAAGGCCAAACTATAATTCTTTTCATTCTTGAAACCTCTTCAAACTCTAAACTAGTTTTATGTAACCATCCAAAGCCAGTATTTTTTTTCTTTTTGTTGTGCTTTTCTACCTCCATTCATTAACAATGATCACAGACAAAACAAGAAATAAAGGAAAGTGGGTAATGTTGGGTGTACTCATTGTAACATTGTAGACATATACTAAATCAATGCCTGAAGGAAGATAATTCATTGGCCTTAAGGAGAGTACAGGTAGTCCTACCACTATACATCTATTTGCTCTTCAACAAGACACTCAGTACTATTTAGAGAGTTGTGGCCATATCCATTAAAGAAGGCCACTTATAAATATCAAGCAACCCTCTTCCTCTTTACTTGCTTCATTACCCATTACTAAAGAATAAATTTCACAGAAGACAGCTTGTGGTTAAAATGTGTGTGAGATTGTGCCATAATCCTTGAGAACATAAAGGACTAGCTTTATGAGTTATAGATGTCATTGAACTGAGAAATTCCATCCTTTTAGCTCTATTTCTTTAGGCTTTTAAGGTAGCTCATTGAGTGAAAAAAAATTTTCTTAGGCCTTCAGTTGAGATCCCAGATATCAAGAGTCTCACCCCAGAAGGCCTTGAGGTAATTTCTATCCATTCAATAGGAACAAGAATGCCACAGAGTGTGGAGTCTTTTATTGAGATGACACATCAAATGCTCCTGGAAGCATAAGGAGACATTTTTCTTTAAGAAAACATGATCTGTGTCGACAAGCATTATAGATTTGTTCAGTGACAACTTAACAAAACTGGACCTATATCTCTCCATAGTTTCCTTCCCTGCATAGGTCTGAGTTAGGGTAGGCCACAGAGATGTTTTATATGGTATGAGGAAGATACAAATGAAGCAGTCATCTTCTTCCTACTTTTTTCTTTTGCTTAAAGTATTACAAACGGTATTACATATGTGTCCATCCCCCCCCAACCTGCCCTTGACAATCCCCCGTCCTCCCCTACCCCCCAGTGTCTTATGTCCCTTGGTTATGCTTATATGCACGCATACAAGTCCTTCAGTTGATTTCCTACCTTTCCCCCACCACACCTCCCCAGCTTTCCACTGTAATTTGACAGTCTGTTCGATGCTTCTCTGCCTCTGTATCTATCTTTTTGTTCATCAGGTTATAATGTTCTTTATTATCCATAAATGAGTGAGATCATGTGGTGTTTTTCTTTCACTTCCTGGCTTATTTCACTCAGCATAATGCTCTCCAGTTCCATCCATGCTGCTGCAAATGGTAAGAATTCCTTCTTTTTTATTGCAGCATAGTATTCCATCGTGTAGATGTACCATAGTTTTCTAATCCATTCATCTACTGATGGGCACTTAGGCTGTTTCCAGATCTCAGCTATGGTGAACTGTGCTGCTATGAACATATGGGTGCCATAAATTAATTTTTTAAAAAATGTTTTAATTAATGTTAGGGAGAGAGCGAGAGATAGAAACATCTATGTTGTTCAATTGGCTGCTTCCTGCATGCCCCCTGCTGAGGATCAAGCCTGAAACCAGGGCATATGCCCTGACGGGGGATAGAACTGGTGACCTCTTAATACATGGGTTGCTGCTCAACCACTGAGCAACACCAATGGGGCTAAATTAAAAAAAAAATTTTTTAAATATATTTTTATTGAATTCAGAGAGGAAGGGAGAGGGAGATAAAAACATCAATGACGCGAGAGAATAATTGATTGGCCTCCTGCACGC
>NW_006282518.1:520607-521361 GCF_000327345.1 Myotis davidii | reverse complement strand
GGACGCTGCTGGCTGCCACGCTGTCTCCCTCCGACCGTCTGGGCTCAGAGGTCTGGCAAACTTTCCTGCCCAAATCCCTGTTTTTTTTTTACCTTTCCAGGGGAGTTCTGCCCTTCCCGGCTGCAAACCGTCTCACCAGCTGAGCAATTTCGCCAATTCGGGGTGGGTGTTATTAGTTCCAGCTGCTCACTCCATTTGCTCCGGGACATGACCTGGGACGCGTCTGCCTATATCGCCGCCATCTTCTCTCCTCTTCTTCCTACTTCTAAGATATCAGTGCATGTACAAAGTGCTGTTGCAGCTCACACAGGTTCTCTCTTATCTGCTGCCTCCCTCTTTTGGTGTGGGGCAACAACTGGGCTTATAGCTTCTCTAACTCCTGATTTCTACAGCTTTTACAACACCTGGAACAGTTGAGTATTTAGCTCTGAGATGATGGATGACAACTTACATAGGAAACGTCTATCATCAAAGTTGGAGGCTTAAAGGTCATGGTGAGAGTCCAAAATGGTTCCAGTTCATCATTGTGGATTCTAGCCCAGTCTCGAAGGTTCCAATTTACCTTTCTTTCGCCTACGTCATGTTTGTCTTCCCTTTTTGAATGCCGGCCCTGAGAGTTTGGACTCCATCACCAGGCCTGACTCAGAAGCAACAACCTCATATAGGCTGTTTAGTCAGCTTCCACAATTACATATGGTAAAATCCCTATAATAAACCCCTTAATATAGCTACCTATAGATATAGATAAATACAT
>NW_006282518.1:515655-520564 GCF_000327345.1 Myotis davidii | reverse complement strand
GAGATAGTGTTAGAGATGGAAATAGAGATAGACAGGGATAAATATTTTCTGATGATTCTGCTTTTCTGATTGAACCTTGACTGATAATAGAAGCCTGGACTATGTAGGAACTTAGAGAAGGAGCTGAACTGATTTAGTCACTGATAGTGACTAAGAAAGCAGCTTAGACTTGAATGCCAATTCTCTTGATACCTTCCTCACTGAGTTATATCCTTTGTTCAAGCCACAGAGTGTCTTATTCTTTTACCCTGTCCTAACCCCTGACCATGATAACATCTCAGCCTGCACTATTAACTATTGTTGCCTTGACTTCTGTTTATGGCCATTTTTTCTTGACGTTATTTCTAGATCTTCCCTCTCTGTGTGACTGTACTTCTGAATGAAGTCCTTTTGCATCCCTGAGACGTATGATAATGCATTTGTGACTACATCTCCTGCCTCCACTATTCCATCACTGTGGTCTGCCACTCTCATGAAAGGCAATACAGTAGGCTGATTTCTGTGCTAAGAAAAATATCAACACAGAATGCTTGAGGTGAGACATGGCAGGGTGGGTGATTGAGAATGAAAGATTCAGAGTTCTGGTTAGCAAAAGCAAACCTAGGTAGGAGACCACACTTGTAACCTCTGGCTAACCAAGGAATATCAAGAAAGCTGGCATGCCTTAAGAGAACTCTGATGATGAGGCCCTAAAGAAAGAGGAGTTGAGGAGCCCAACACAGATATCATCTTCCTGAGTCTGAAGAGAAGCTTCTTTGCAAACAGAGTAATTGGTAATGACACTCTTAGCAACTGGGACACTGTGCCAAGTCTTTTAGGTGTGACAGGACATTGCCCTGCCTGAGCAGCCTTCTGCACTGGGTAAGCTAAAATTATTTTTTTCTGTGTTTGTAAAAAATTCTCACCTCAAAAGTTTCAGCCTAAAGTTCAAAGAAATAGCTTTTTGTGAAACTGTCAACTAAAACTAAAAACCTCCCTAAGAAAACAGATTTAAAATAACATCAAAAAGAATAAAATAATTAGTAATACATTTAACAAAAGAAGTACAAAATATATACTCTGAAAACTAAAATATTGTTGAAAGAAATTAAAGACCTAAATAAATAGAAATACATTTCATGCTATGGATTAGAAGATTTAATGTTGTTAAGATGGTAATACTCCCAAAATTGATCTACAGATTCAGTGAAATCCCTATCAAAATCCTAGCTAACTTATTTGCAGCATTTGACAAGTTCACTCGAAAATTCATGTGGAAATTAGAGACCAAAAACAGCCAAAAAGTGTCTTGAAAAACAAAAGCCAAGTTGGATGATTCACATTTTCCAATTTCAAAATATACTACAAAACTATGATAACCAACACTGTAAGGATCAACTTATAGATCAATGAAATAGAATTGAGGGTCTAGAAATAAACCCTCACATTTACAATTAACTGATTTTGACAAGGGTGTCAAGACAATTCAATAGGGGAAAGCATAGTCTTTTCAACAAATGGTGTTGAGACAACTGGATATCTATACAGAAAATGAAGTTGTACCTCTACTTCACACCATATGTAAAAAATTAACTCAAAATGGATCAAATCCTTAACTGTAAAAGCTAAAAACATAAGAATCTTAGAAGAAAATAGGTGTGAATGTGTATGATCTTGGATTAGGCACCATATGACATAAAAAGCAAGCAACAAAAGAAAAACAGACCAACTAGACATCATCAAAAGAAAATCATCTGTGCTTCAAAAGAACTGCTAATGGAAAGGCAACCTGCGGGATGGGAGACAATTTTTTTCATATGTCTTTTAAAAAAAACCACGCACCTAAAATATATAAAGAACTCTTACAACTCAACAATAAAAGACAAATGACCCAATCTAAAAATGGGCAAAGATTCTGAATAGACTTTTTGCCAAAGAAGATATACAAATGGCCAATAGCACATGGAAAGATGCTGAACATCACTAGCCATCAGGATAATGCAAATCAAATCCACAATGAAATATCACTTCACCTCATTAAATTGGCAATAGTCCAAAAGACAGATAGATAATAACCGATATTGACAAGGATGTGGAGAAATTGGAACTCCCATACACTCCTAGTTGGAATGTAAAATGTTTCAGCCACTTTAGAAAACAGTCTGGTAGTTCCTCAAATGGTTAAACTTAAGAGTTACCACTGATGTAATAATTCTAGTCCTAGGTTTATACTCAAGATAAATGAAAACATGTGTTCACACAAAAGCTTGTACCTGAATGTTCATAGCAGCATTATCTATAAAATCCCCAAAGTAGAAACAACCAAAATGCCCATCAACTTATAAATGTGGGGAAAATAAAATGTAGTATACCCATACAATGGAATATCCTATCTAATAAAAGACAAAAAGGCTAATTAACCATACCTCTGCTACACTTCCCATTGGCTAATCAGGGTGATATGCAAGTTAACTGCCAACAAAGAGGGTGGCCGGCAGCCACAAAGCTGAAGCGAGCAGGAGGCTTGCTTGCTCCAGTGATGGAGGAAGCCAAGGTTCCCCGCCTGCCACAGCCCGGCTCTGAGCTCTGAAAGCAACTAAGATTCAATTATAGAAGCTAAACAAACCCCAGATACCTGCTTTCAGCCAGCCGTGGCCTCAGAGCTGGGAGCACCAGTGAAGGCAACAAAGTTTCAATTATAGAAGGTAAATAAATCCCAGAATAAAAAAATAAAAAGAAAAGAAAAAAAGGAGAGGCTGGGAGGTTAAGTCACAGGCCAGCCTGAAAACAGCCCTCAGACCCTCACCCAGACTGGCCAGGGACCCAGTGGGGACCCCGACCCTGAAAGGAGTGTGACCAGCTGCAAATAGCCATCAGCCCCTCACGTAGGCTGGCCAAGCATCCCCAGTAGGGTCTCCACCCTAAAGGGGTGTGACCAGCTGCAAATAGCCATTAGCCCCTCACCCAGGCTGGCTGGGCACCCAAGCGAGACCCCACCCTGATCCGGACCACCCTTCAGGTCCTGCCTCCTCAGCAGTGCTAAGGATGTTTGACTGCAGCTTAGGTCTGCTCCCTGCTGGCAAGTGGGCATCCCCCGAGGGCTGCCAGGCTGCCAGAGGGATGTCTGATTGCCAGCTTAGGCCCAATCCCCCGGGGAGCATGCCTAATCCAACAGGTGGTCATCCCCCAAGTGGTCCCAAACTGCAAGAGGGCACAGGCCGGGCTGAGGGACCCCCCTCACCCCGAGTGCACAAATTTTTGTGCACCAAGCCTCTAGTTAAGAAATAAAAAGAAATGAAGTACTGATACATATTCCAACATGGATGAATCTTGGAAACATTGATAATTGAAAGGAGCCAGTGACAAAAGACCACATATTGTATCATTCCATGTATGTTAAGTGTCAAGAATAGGCAAATTTATAAAGATATAGAGTAGATTGGTAGTTGCCTAGGGCTGGAAGGGATGGGGGAATAGGAAGTGACAACTAAGGGGTATAAGCTTTCTTTTTGGAATGATAAAAATGTTCCAAAATTGATTGTGGTTATGTATGCACCATTCTGTGACTATTTATGCCCTAGCCCATTTGGCTAAGTGGCTAGAGTGTCAGCCTGCAGACTAAAGAATCCCATGTTCAATTCCAGTCAAAGGCATGTACCACAGTTGCAGACTCCTCCCTGGCCTCGTCCCTGGCCGGGGCACATACAGGAAGCAACCAATCGATGTGTTTCTCTCACATCAATATTTCTCTCTGTTTTTCCCTTTCTCTTCTGCTACCTAAAAATCAATGGAAAAATATTTTCAGGTGAGGATGTTTTTTAAAAAGCCATTTATTATATACTTTAAATGGATGAATTGTGTAGTATTTAAACTGTATCTCAATAAAATTGTTAAAAAGAAACTAATAAAATGCCTTGTATAGAGGGAAAAATAATCTTCTATCCTCAGATACATCTGCATGATTGGTAGAGGAGAAGAGGCCAAAAGCTTCTTCTAGAGAGAGTGTTGGGAACGCTTGTTCACATGAACAGGTAATGAGAATGTTTGGCAGATTTGTTCTTCAGGGGGTAAATTAATAGCTGGAATTAAACCAAATTCAAAAAGGGTATTCTTAGCTAATTAAGATTGTAAAAATCTGTCAGGCTTAGTAGCATGGTGGATATGTTTTCAGAGTGGGCTTAACTATAACATTATTGCAAAAAGAAAGCTTTTGTAAATTAAAAGTTTTAAGTGTTCTCTCTAAATTGATGCATATAAGCAAAAAAAAAAAATTCCCCTGACATCTGACATATTATTAATGTATAGAGTTATAGATAATTCTATTAATTTTGTTTCTTGTGTATTGCTGCAGGAAGATTAAAAATGCCTACTACCTAAAGCCATTCTCTATACTCTGAGGGTTCAGAAAGTGATGTCTCGTGTGCTCAAACATGGGAAGGGTAGGGGAGAGTCTAATTAAAAAGCCAGTTAGTCACTTTTGTATCAGGCTAGAAAATAATTCTGAACTAACTTGTAGAACCTATTAATGCCAGTCTTGTTAGAGAGCTGATTATATTCCTGAAATAATGCCATTTCCATAGAGGTAAGGTTGCTCTACTAATTATTCAAATATCAACTCTTCTAGCCAGTTATTTCTGCTTAAGAGGTTTTGCTGGGGTCCAATCCCAGCAGGTCCAGGGGTCCCCAAAGGTGTGGATGGAGTCGGCGAAGAAGGAATGACACGGAGACAGCGTTCAGTTGATCAGCAGTCTTGCCAGGATCTCTAGCCACAATCTCCAGCCAAGTTCTGTTTGGGATCTGCAGCCAGGATCTCCAGCCAAGTTCTGTCCGGGTTCTCTTGCCATGTTCTCTCGCTAGGTTCTGTCTCTAGGTTCTGTGTCTAGGTTCTGTCCAGGATCTTTTGCCATGTTCTGTCTCTAGGTTCTTGTGT
>NW_006282518.1:511762-515588 GCF_000327345.1 Myotis davidii | reverse complement strand
CGCCTGGCACTTAGTGAAGGGGTTTTATTCCCTCCCTAACTTCAGGGGAAAATCCCTACCTGGGGAAACAACCTTTCTCGGAGAGGTGACCTTGGTTAAAACACATAGTGCCAAGAAGGTGAGCAACTATATTAAGAACAGTATGCCATATATGCCAGGTCCCTTGAAACAGCAAAGATGGGCCGGCTCCCGGCAAGGTTTGTCTGCCACTGTCCAGTCCTTAACTCTGCAGTGATGATACCTCATGGTATATCTTGGACCTGGAAGGCATGGACAATATACAGGGTTGGGCAATATACAGGTAGGTTTACAGTTGTTCATATGGGAAATAATTCAATAATTAATAAACAAGAATACAAGAATAAGCTCTGTGTTTTGTGTACTCACAACTGTGCCAAGATCATTCAATAGGGGAAGAAATCATCTTTTCAACAAATGGTGCTGGGGCAACTGTATATTCACATGCAAAAGAATGAATTTGGTCTCTTACCTCACACCATATATAAAAATTCAGTCAAAATGGACTAATGACCTAAATGTTAAGAGCCCAAACTATAAAACTCTTAGAAGAAAGCACAGGGAGTAAATTTTCATGATCTTGGATGAGGCAGTGGATTCTTATATATAAAAAAGCACAAGCAAGAAAAGAAAAACTAGGTAAACTGGACTTTATGAAAATAAAAACGTTCATGCTTCAAAGGAATCTACCAAGAAAGTGAAAAGACAACATACAGGATAGGGGAAAGTATTTGCAAATATATGTCTAATTAGTATCTATTATCAGTAATATATAAAGAATACTTACAAGTCAAAAATAAAAGATAAATAAGCTGGTTAAAAGTGGGCAGAGGACCAAGATAAACTATTGTCAGGTGCATAAAATGAGTTTTAATACATTTCAAAAGACTAAATTCGTATAGAGTTCTATTTGTGGAATTAAACTAGACATAAATAATAATAAGATATGTTGAAATACTCCAAATATTTCAGGGGTTATTTTTAAAATAACCTATGTGTCAAAGATTTTATAAGAGAAATTAGAAAATATTTTGAACTGAATGCTCAAGAAAACACAAAATATCAAAATTTGTGGGATGTAGCCAAACTAGAGCTTAGAAGGAAATGTATACCAGGTGTATCTATTTGTTAAAACTCATTGAATTATACACTTAAGATTTGTGCATTTTCCTCTTTGTAAATTTGGCATCAATTTAAAAAATAGCACGAGGCTGTCAGAGAGATAAACAAAAATCATGGGATAAAAAAGAAATAATTAAAGACTGGGGAAGCAATCGTTGTGATGTCTGTGTTTTTTAATGATAGCAAGACTTTAAAGATGTATAATTAACAGAGTAAAGTGTACAAATTTTGTCTTGATCACACACCAGGTCAAGATAAAGAACATGTCTATCACCATAGAAAGGCCCTAAGGCAGGAGAGAAAATGATGCCTTCGCTTAGAGGAGCTAGAAGAGGTAAAGGGAAAGGAAGGCAGGAGTACCATCTTGTAAGGCCTTAGAGACAACTCTAAATGTTTTGTGCATTTTCTTAAGGAAACTATTGAAGGATTCTAATGTTGACATACAAAATGTCCAAATGTGTAGAGAATTTTATGATTTTATTTGAGCCAAACTGACATCAATTGCTGGGAAGCAAAATCTCAACATATTGAGGAAATGCTGAAGAGATTGGCAGTTTTGAAGTTTATTTTGTACATTATAATCAAAGGAGAAGGCATAAGGATAATTACATGAAATTCATTGGTGGTAGATTAGGGAGGCTGCAGAAAGCAAAGTGGGGAAATCTCTGAGATTGTATAAAGAGTAAAATGAAGAGACAAATACCTTTTTTACATTGGTGGGTATAATATAATTAACAATTAGCATTTATAGCACATAGAGATGGTATTTGGGCAACACGGTAACAATGAGGGGTTCCCTGGTCTCCTGCTCTGTTGGTAGATTGTGCCTGGAAGGGTCTGGGAAAGGGATTACTCTGACATTCCAAAGGTATGTTATATAGAAGCAAAAAGTCAATAGAAAGGCTCAGTTAAGGTAAAGATTAATCTTTGTCAAGGAAGATACAGGCCTAGGACATGATTACCTGCTATAAGTCACTTTTAGTTAAGAATTTTTAATTTTAGACCATCCTATGTGGTTACTTTAGGTTTCTGAATTAGTAAGGACTGCCATGCAGCCCCACCCCCTCCCCCACCTCTCCACCCCAGAGCTTGTCAGGTTTAGTATGTGGCAACTTTTTTGTCTCCACTAATCAGAAGGTAACATTATCAATGCAAATGGAAGTGAAATCTTTAGTAAGTGTTCAATTCCTCCACATTTTGGGAAGAGGGAAGGATTTGTCTGATTTGGCTTCTGAGTTGTCCACATAAAAGTAGACAACTGCTCAGTGTTGTAAATTGCTGTCCACCTCTCCATGCTGCCTCACTGCTGCCAACTTTACTGCAATTATAGCTTGGACATTAGGTAGAATTCCCTAATGGGCTACTGCTTCTTCGTATGTCCCCCATTGGAGGAGAAATGAGGCAGGACACAATTTCCTCTTTTGTTCTGTCCACTTATCCCAATAGTTCCACCCTTTAAAGCTGTATAAAATTATTCCCTGAATGGTTCAGAATTACAGTGGAGCAGGGAAGAAAAAAATCTAAAAGAGCATAGCAAATAGATTTATCCCTATAACCCAAGGGAAAAGGTCCCAGTATGTATGTGGGGAGGTGTGTCTAAATTCCACGGCCATGTTCTCAGATTCACTTCCTCTGCAAAAGTATCTTCTAATATCCCCTTGGAAATCTCCACTGACCTTTCAGGACATCTTAGCAGTACACAACAGTATTGTTCTCAGCCTAGGATATATTTCTTTGCTCCCAGAAATTTCCCTAAATCTAAGTTATTCAGCCTGTAATTGTGACCTAGGCTTTTATAGGACAATCCATAATGATCTCTGATATTCTGAATCCCATAGAAATCATTGGCATCACTCATATATTCTAATTTGAGCTCCTTCCACCAGCATGAGTTGCTTACAAGTCTCTATTTTTCTGATTGCCTAGTAGTTAACTGTTGGAGCGCATGCTTATGTGTATCCACATACACTCATAATCTTCAGAGGACAAACACTGTTTGGCAGAGAGTACAAACAAGCTTCATAAGAAGGAAAATACAGTAATTCTCTAAGGTTCCATAATTTACAAGGTCACTTCTTTCACAATATAGTATAGTACATAATTATGCAGAGTTGTTAGTTCATATCTATTATCCCCTTCTCTCAAATTGTACCTCCTTGAGCCTGCCAAGAGTAAGAAATGGCCCATTATGAAGCTATATACCCCATAATGACCACTCAGCTACACAAAGACCTGGTTAAAGCTTGAAATTACCTCTTGAAATTGTCCAATTAGCTATTAGACAAAGGCCGTCAGTCTCCCCAGCCTCTGTCTTGGGAGGGGGGCTTTGGTGTTTGGGAAGTAGAGGAAGTATAATCAGATTTTCATTTTTATCAGAATATGCTGAGTGGAAAGTGTTGTGTGTGTGTGTGTGGGGGGGCAGTGCAAGAGTATGTACTAGGGGACCAGAAGGGAATAAATGCCGGGGTACAACCCCAGCAGGTCCAGGGGTCCCCAAAGGTGTGGACGGAGTCGGCAAAGAAGGAATGACACAGAGACAGTGTTCAGTTGATCAGCAGCCTTGACAGGATCTCTAGCCACAATCTCCAGCCAAGTTCTGTGTCCATGTTCTCTTGCTAGGTTCTCCAGCCAGGTTCTCCAGGTTCTCCAGCCAGGTGCTGTAGCCATGTTCTATTGCTAGGTTCTC
>NW_006282518.1:501045-511521 GCF_000327345.1 Myotis davidii | reverse complement strand
CTGCATGTCATTCCTTCTTTGCCGACTCCGTCCACGCCTTTGGGGACCCCTGGACCTGCTGGGGTTGGACCCCAGCAAGCAAACATATTAAGAACGGTATTCCATATATGCCAGGTCCCTTGAAACAGCAAGGATGGACCGGCTCCCGGCAAATTCCCCCTTTTTTATTTTTTAAAGCAGGCATTAAAAAGAAAAAACCCCAAATGCTCTCTTGTATCCATTTTAAGAGTAGGATTGGCGCTTTCCGCTATTACCTGAGTCCTGATCTATCACCCCAGGGAGAGCTTGCCAATCCTGCACTTTCCTGTGGTGGAAAGGCTGCAGTGGGGTTAAGGATAAGGCTCCTTGGGCCTACCTTCTCCCATGCCTCTACATTTAGCTTTCCAGCACCTTTCCTTCCTCAGAAAATTATGGATATACTTCTTGTATAAAACATTTGACTAACTGGGAGTAACCTTAACTCCTCTGCTAGCAAGCATATGTGTTAAAAAATCAATACAGAGTCTTTTTTCTTTAGACTCAGTATGGCACATCTTCTTAACCTTAAGATCAATACAGAGTCTTCTTTCTTTGGACTCAGTATGGCACATCTTCTCAATATAAGTTCTGTACTATCCACCTTCTTACCCTACTTATCCTCTATAGGGGGGTTTGCAGCACCCTGGTGGAGTCCTATCCGTCCCGAGTGTGGGGGTTCTCACTGGGGGGTGGGGGGCTTACCTATGGGAATCCTGTTCCAGGGGTTCCCAAAGGTGTGGATGGAGTCGGTGAAGACTATCCACCCTCTTCCTATGGTGGAATCCTATCCATCCCTAGAGTGGGGCTTAACTAGGGGAATGGGGGGCTTACCTAAGGGTCCCTGTTTGGCGCAGCCAGGTTTTGTCCAGGATCCCCCGCCATGTTCTTTCCAGCGAAGCTCCTCCGTCTCCAGGCTCTGCGCAGGCTCTGTCCTCCAAGTTCTGTCTCTAAGTTCTGTCTCTCGGATCCTCATCTAAGTTCTGTGTTCTAAGTTCTGTGTCCTGTTGTCTTGTTGCATCTGTATTTATACCAGTTGATTCTAATCCTATCAATCTCTATTCCAAAGGTTAGGGAGGTTCTTATCTCCATTCCAGGGAGTAAAGATTATGTAGCTTAAGCATGATTGTTCGTAGTTAAAGAGATTAACTACCTGCCTGGCACTTAGTGAAGGGGTTTTATTCCCTCCCTAACTTCAGGGGAAAATCTCTACCTGGGGAAACAACCTTTCTCGGAGAGGTGACCTTGGTTAAAACACATAGTGCCAAGAAGGTGAGCAAACATATTAAGAATAGTATGCCATATATGCCAGGTCCCTTGAAACAGCAAGGATGGACCGGCTCCCAGCAAATAAAGACAGGTACATTGTGATCTTGAATTTGCAGCCAACTCACACAAAATAAAAGGAGTTCAAGCATAAAAAGGAACATTGTCAATAAGATAGGGTCTAGAAAATGTTATATGGTTTCATGAATTTGGATTATCACTATTTTATAAATAGGAGGTAAAATGTAATAAGATGAAATGGCACCAGTGATAAATCTATGACATATATAAGCTAATATACTCTTTCCTCATCACTTTCCAAAAGGAGACCCTCATCATCAATAACAAAAAATTCCAGAAACTTTGTGTGTCATCATGACCACTTATAAGTATTTGGATCAAATTGATACAACTGGAATAACTATGTGGCTTTCATTCTAAAGCTAAATTTAACAAATGTTAATTCAGAAAGTCCAACCCCCTACCTCAGAAACTCTTCCTCAGAAATGATATTTCAACTTTCCTGACACTAAATTTGGGCAGAGGTGTCAAATCATTATAAGAACTGCAAGCTGGCCCCAGCTAAAATAGCATTTCAGCAGCCTGCCACTGGCACGTAATCAACTGCACACCCACTGCTGGACTTAATGCACACTTGTGGCACCAAAAATTATTAGAATGTACCTCTTGGTGCCAGGTATTGCACTACAACAAGTGAACCTTTGACCGCAATAATTATTTTCCAGCCTTCTGGATGTCTAAGTTAGTTAAGCATTTTCAGGTCAATGCAACCATATGTCCACCTGTAACACTTGAGAAATTATTTCTTATTTGAAGAATAGCCTTCGCTGTCACAAAGGACATATTATATCTTCCAACTAAAGAGAGTGGGCAACTGGTTATTTCAAAGTATTTGACACACTAGCTGGTCCAGAAGTGCTCATCTATTGGCATCATATTAGTTTATCATATTTAAACATTCCCACACAAATTTAACCTAAACCAACAGTCCTCTACAAAATATTTTCAGTGCTTTAATTTTCTCAAGATTGTTAAGATCAATACCTTTCTCTATGGGTCATTATGTTTATAAAAGTAAGTTCAGGAGGAAGATGGTGTAGAGTGGACAGCTTCTCTAAATAGTCTAGATTTATCCCTTTACTTAATTCCCAGTATTTCTAATGTTTATATTTCTGGACTTTTATTTATTTTTTAAAAAATATGTTTTTATTGATTTCAGAGGAAGGGAGAGTGAGAGATAGAAACATCAATAATGAGGATCATTGATCAGCTGCCTCATACACACCCCCTGCTGGGGCTCAAGCCTGAAATCCAGGCATGTGCCCTGGCTGGGAATCAAACGGTGACCTCCTGGTTCATGGGTCGACCCTCAACCACTGAGCACATTGGTTGGGCTGTTTCTGGACTTTTAGCTAAAGTGTAACAGTATCATTGTTAAATTGTCCATAGTAGTCATCTTTTGCAGAAACTTAATTTATATCTAAGGTTGCAGTGCTTGAGGTTGCAAGTATTCTACTTTATTTGCAACTTACTTCTTCCATAAAATCTCTGCAAACCTGTTGCAGGACAACCCCTCAAAAATCGTGTCTCATTTTCTACCAAGTAAATGTAATAATATGAATGCACTCTCCTTAAAGGAGACTCCATGGGACCAAAACAAGCCACAAAAAAAATCAAAATAATGATAAAATATCTTCAGTCACAATAAGTTGTGTATAAATACACTTTTTTATGTGAATTCTGAATCAAGGTATAATTGTTGAAGTTTTGTGCATGGGTATTAAATACCACAAAAGTCAAATGCTTCTAGTAGGAATAGTTAATGCATAAGGGATTTAAATGGCCAATTATCTTTGAGTAGAAGCACATACAAGAGTTGACTTATAAGGGCTAGAGAAGATATCAGTTGCATCTCCCCTTGCTGCTGGACAGACCCAAAAGTAGGAATATTTTGGCATAATGTGTAAGTTTTTTTCTAAACAAGACAAACAGTGCACTTCGTTTTGTAGAACAATGTCATAGGGTGTAGTAAGGGCCACATGTTTTGGAATTAGAAACATAAAACTTCAGATACTGGTTCTGTGACTACTTTGCAATGCGTGGCTTTGTTTTCTGAAGTGCAGAAAATAAAGCCAATTGGAAGAGATTGCTAAATGAACTAAGTGAAATGTTTTTGAAAGCATCCTCTCTGGCCTTTTCACCTTTAGAGACATGATTTTCATTGGATTTAAGTGAGGTTTACAAGAATCCTAAAGCTTTTTTCCCCAGAAAGATATTAATTTCATAGCAAATATTGAGGAAAAATAGGAATGTATTAATTTCTATTGTAATATTTTAGGAAGTCATACAAAACATTAAGCAGAGTCATGCCAGTAACATTAAAAACATCAATCCATAAATACTGATATCCTCATATCTATCAAATCAGTTATAAAGATCAGCAAATTCATAATATCAGTTTTACCCCTTTTTGGCTTTAGAATGACTATAGAATGATATTGGCCATGAGATTATTGATACCTAATAAAGATGATTAAAAATATGGAAAATAGAGTCAGAAGAATGCCAACCTCATTACATGTTTTTGTACTATAATAAGAAAATATGGATGGTTATTACTAGAGTTTGGTTATCATAAAAGTACATGTTTTAGTATCCTTAAATACAATGTAAATTTGCCAGTTTTAAAAGCTGGCCTGTTGACTTATGTAGCTCCATCACTTTGGTACTCTGCAAGATTACTAGTATTGTTTTCCTAATATAAGTGGAGTAAATATTCTAAATTTATTTGATTGAGGTATGTGCACAAAGGCTCTGAAGCACTCATAGAGGAGCATTTACCCAGTAGAGAGCATGAAATCGCCTCCTTACCACATAAGCCTCTTTGTTTTCCTGCCTTTCCTCTCACTCACTTCTTGGCATTTCTCATCTTACCACTTTTCCTACATCATTTTAACTGTTTCTATTTCTCTATCTCCTAACTATCTGATTTTACTTTCAAATTCGGTGCACCAAATTTGGGGTAAGGACAATCTTGCCAACACTTACAAGCTTCACAGAGGTCCACGGAGACAGATTTACATCAGATGAAATTGATGTGGAGAGTTGAGAAGGCTGAGTTGTCCCTGAAGTATTGGCGTGCCAGGGGAAGAAGGCTTTTTCTGGGGGCTTTGAGCGAAGACTGATCAGGAAGGGAACTGCCCATGATGCTGAGTGGCCCCATGGATGGTTTAGAAAATAAAAGAGGGTCATAAGCAATGCTTGGAGGAGGATGGGTAGAGGTGCTCAAAGCAAACCTCCTCTAACCACAATTCCAGACTTACTACATTGTTTCTCTATTAGTGGTGCTGTGCTCTTATTTTGTTTGCCCTCCTATGGAGAAACATACAAAAGTAGGATAACAGCAGAAGCCCAATGACCTCGTTTCCACGAGTCCAGTATTCTACAATAACCAGCAGATCATGAATACTGGAAAGGATGACTTGATGCAGAGACTCCTCAGCCACTATTTCAGGAATAACATTTAAGATGGGTCTAACTATCCTTTGCTTAAAGCCTTGAAAGGATTAAAAAGTCTGTCCAAAAGTGAGCGTGAGTGCAAAATGTACAAATAGGCATTGTTGTGTTTGTTAGACGTTTGATCTTTGTCAGAATTTGTGACTATTTATGGAATGGGAAACCCCAAAATATTTTCCTGCGAATTTATATTCCCTCTGCTGCTTGGAAGCATGTGTATTTAAGGAGAATTTTAAAATTCATATATTGGATTTGTGTCTCTGATTATATATAATTCATCCAGATCTTGCTCTTCACGATTTATTTAATACTCAGGAAGTCATTTAAGTCATTTTAGAGTCTGCCTAAAATCCAATAGAAAGTTATGTTTACAAAGGACACACAAACCTGAAACATTTGCACATTTTATTTGAATCCAAATGCAGATGTCATAAATATTTTGGAATGGAGAGAAATTCAGCCAATCTCTTCTCTATCATTAAGAAATGTCTGATGCCACATCATCCAAAAATACTTCCTGATAATCCCACCTGATTATGATGAGTAGAATGTTATATTACTTGTACATCATTCATTGTCTATGGTCTCAGGTTCTAATCACTTGTGTATGTCTTCTGTCTTTAATGGATATTCTGATATAAGGGAAGGAAACTAGATGTAAGCTTAGATGACCAAGATTGAGTTCTGATTTTCACAGCTGTGTGACCTTGGATGAATCACTAAACATCACTGAGCTTCATCTGTTCTGCATACTTAATGAATTTTTAACACATCAAAAGTGATGATGGACCTAGATATATTCTGTGGACCCCAAATGATAGTCCCAGATAATTGGGACAATCTTCTATTAAATCCACAATTTTCTTTACTTGTTTTATACTTACTGTTTCAACAACTATTTGCCAAGGTACACAACAGAAACCTTGTGGTAAAAGAAGACAGAAACATGGGAAAAGAAGAGATTAATTTTATATTCAACAGACATTTATTTTTATGTCAAAGTGGAATGCCATTATCATAACAATTCTGTGCTACTACATATCCTGTTATGGACATTTCTAAATAGATAAAGGGAAAACTTACCAAGCCCTGGGAACCTCATTTTTATAAATGTGTCCAGATTAGAAATTTTAGCATATTTTATGGTGAATTGATTCAAGCTATTGTATTTTCAAAAAATACACCAATTTTTGCTTAAAGTATATATTGTTTATACTATGAAATACAGTATATAATTATACAAGAGGTGTTTTAAAATATAATCTTGATATTTATATTATATTCCCTTAAAATTTTTAGGTGCCGACATATTATCAAAATAAGTCACTTGTATTTTTCTGCTTCTAACAAAGGAGGAATTAAATGTGCTTACCACCACATGTGATTCCCCAAGAGGGTGCATTTTATACTGGATGTCAAATTTTAAGTGGAGGAATAGCAGGGTGTAGACACACTAACATTCTCTCAGTAGCTGATGTTTTTCCCTCCAGTGGGTGATGAAAATCAGATCCCCAGACTGCTCCTTCTGGGCTTTTTACTAATTAACTTGACATCTGTGGTGAAGCAGAACATAGACTAACCTTGTTAATTTCTAGTCTCACAATTAAACTGCTGGTAGTTTGGGTCAGAAACTTATCTCTGGATATTTGAGACTAAAATAATTTCAAATTGACAGAAAGTATAAAACAACTTATTCAATATTTTTACCAAAATATTCAGGGAAAGGGGGGGGGCTTTCAGGTAGAGTAAAAATTGTTCTCTTAATCCACTATGATTTGCTACTTTTGCCTACCATGGAAGACCATAGTGGACATTGGAGCCAATGTAAGCCTCCTACAGTTTTTCCTCATATTTTATCCTCCCTTATCCCCCAACAACTTGGCTTTATCTCTCTTTCCATGATGTTCAGGTAACATATAAATGTGCTACTGAATTGATTTTGCAAATCCTAATTCTACTAGCCCCATACCTGCAGCTCTTTTTGCTATAGATCCTCATTTCAAAATCATCCCTTTGCTCAACTAATTCTTCAATAAATATCTCCACAAACTATTAACATTATGCACTCATTTAAAAATATAGAACCAATATAAAATGGGCATATATAGGTGCCTGTAGTTGTTGTATAATTGCTATTGAAGATACTGTTCATTATATTGTTCAGTTCCCAACTCATGTGTTCAGTTTCTCTCAGAGTTCTGACCTATCGTTGGTCTCTCCTAGTGATTTTGTATGTCTCTTTGTTAGATAGCTGTGCAATCCTTACATCTTTCTTTTTTACCTTGGTTTCCAGGAAGTTTAGAGTTAGAGTCATTAAACAATAACCTCCTTTGGCTTCACTTTCTGTTCTAATTATTCCACTTTTGTCTTTCCCATCACCATCCCAACAATTGGTCCTGTTACTTGGTACATCCCCTTTAATAAGTATAGATTCATTGGATTCATAGTATCTACATTTTTGGAAACTGCTCTAGGTTGGAAGTAGGTAGAGAATGCATAATAATATCTATAAAACCTCCACTGCTTTTAATGTTATGTTACACTTGCTCAAATTTTATTGAAGTGGTATCCAAGCATTTAAGAGGAGAAAATTTGCATGGCTTAGAGTGATTTTATTAAAACAAAAAAATGAGGCCAACTTTCACATGCTATGTTGTCCATCCATTCTCTTGAATGTACATGTGTCCCCAATTTCTCATCACAATGGTCAAACTGAGCACTGATGTGGAAACATCTCATTCCTCTCAACTGTCTTTTGTCAGACAGTGAATGAATCTAGGTCATCTCTCTTGGAGATAGTGCTATGTCTCTGTGAATTAGAGAGAAAAAGCCCAACAGTATGACAGAAAAATTCAACTGTCAAAGTTAAACTAAATCTTTTAAATTTATCACAATTTCATAAGTATATATTCCCTAAAAGAAGAGAACAAAAAGGTTCTTCTATAACAGTTCACATGGGATAAGTCATTCTTCCTAAACACATAATAACTAGAAGCTATGCTTGACCCACTGATTAAATATTCAGAAGCTGAAAAAAATTAAAACATAAAAACACAGAAGAAAATGGCTGACTAATTATCTGAGCTTGGGATAAAGTATACTAAACTGGAAAATAACCCAAAAAATCAAGCAGAAATTGCAATAGATATCTCTACATAGCAGTGAAAAGCTTCTGCTAATCTGAAGTAGAAATTAAACAATAAACTGGGAATACTATATGCCAGAAGTTTGAGAGACAAAGAAATTTTTAATCTGTAAAGAGCTCATAGGAATTAAAATGCTTTCAATGAATGAAAAAAAAAATGACATACAAAATCAGAAAATCCTTCCAATATAAGAATGAAAATTGGTAACAAACACCTGGAAAACTAGTCACACTACTGGCAATAAAAATACAAAATAAATCAATAAGTGTGGGAAGCAGCTATAGGCTTAAGCCTTGGACTGACCTGTTAGCAAAGTCACAAACAAGTCCCAGCTTAGAGGGCACAGTCCTCTTAGCATAATTAGGCTTGACCTTATAAGCTCCCTAGATCTTATCTGGGAAGCTAATGGGCTGAGGGAGATAGAGCAAGTGCTGCCAAAACAAGTGAAACTCACAAGAACAGTGTAACTATGGTAACCACTACCTTGTTTACCTCTGACTATAAAATAAAGGCTCAGCTTGCCTCTGTATCTCTCTCTGTGGCCTCAGCCAGGCACAAGGAAGATCCATGGAGAGTCTGTCCCGGTGTAACTCATTCTTCACTGACTCCGTCCACACCTTTGGGAACCCCTGGCCCGCTGGGGCTGGACCCTGGCAATAAGGTTTTTTTTTGTTTTTCAAAATAGCCTTGATTTTTAAATAAGCATATACTTAATACTGGTGGTGATGCTGGGCTGATGTTGTGGCGTTCACTGTGCCAACCAGCGGTGGGGTATCTGAAGCTGGCTCGTAACCCAAATTTTAGCTCCCAATTCAAAGCAACAAATCGGCCGAAAGAGGGCTCGTATCTCGAAAAATTCGTTAGTCATTAAACTCGTAAGTCAAGGTCCCACTGTATATTGAAATAATCTCTTATTCACTGCAGCCAGGAATAGGGACTGATGCCATTATTTGGGGAGGACAATATGATGTTTCCAGAGCCTTAAAATACTAATTTTCTTTTTGCTTATAATTCTACTTCTAGGCATATATCCTAATAAAGTACCCAGAAACATGAACATAAGTATAGAGATTTATGTATAATAATGTTCATTGATATAGTATTTATATCAATTTGCAATGGAAGGGAGCCTAAATTATACATCATTTTATTGGATTATAAACTAAAATCAATAATAATTATGTACTGAATAGAATATTACAAAGCTATTAAAATTATTTTACTGAAAAAATAGTGGGAAATTGCTTTTATGTATTGTTATGCGAAAATATAAAGCATTAAAAATGGTTTATAACTGCAAAATTATATCTATAGCATGGAAAGAAATGTGTAACTATCTCTGTTAAGCAGGATTATAAGTGACTGTTAAGTTGTTCTTTACATTTTTCTAGGAATATAATAATTTTATTATCAAAAATACTACTAAAAATCCTAGAAGAACCCTCTGTTTTCTATCTTTAACTCTTCCTCATATCATAAACAAAAGTTAATTTCTCTTTGAGCCAAGACTTGCTACTTTATGTGGTTACAGAAGTAGTCGAACATTTCTGATATTTCTACTGCCTTCATAATACTGGTTTGTACTAAGAAAAAGGTCCTCCTAATCTTTCTCCTGAATATGAATTTCTGATTTAGGAAGTCAAATTGGATTTTGAGAGAATAGAGAAAGCACTGCAATAAAAGTGATTTTAAATTGTTCTAGAATCTCACAAAAGAATAGAATGTTACCAGAAATAAAATATTGATAATAAAACATTTCAAGAGGGAAAATGGCATTTTTGCTTTATAAATTTGAGTTCTGAAGCTAAAAGGGCTTTTTATTTTCACTTTGGTACATAACTTGTAATTATAATATGGCAGTACTTTGGCAAATCACTTAGCTATTGCTGTATAACCAACTACCACAAAACAAAATGACTTAGAAAACCACCATTTATTTAGCTCATAATTGGCAATATGGGCTGGGCTCAGCTGAGCAGTGCTTACAGTCTTAGCTGGGCTTACTCATATGCCTGCAGTTAGCTACCAGGTAACCAGAGGAAGGCTTATTCAGGATGACCTGAGCTGGGATGACTTATCTCTGCTCCATGTAGTCTATCATCCTCCAGTAGGGTAGTCCAGGTTTGTTCTCACATTCCAGGGTAAAGTGTGTGTGTGTGTGTGTGTGTGTGTGTGTGTGTGAACCTTGGAGAAAGCTTTTGGTGGGGAAGGGAAGGGGAGGAGAAGGGAGGGGAGGAGAAGAAGGGAAGGGAGGGAAAGGAAGGGAAGGGGAGGGGAGGGGAGGGGAGGGAGGGAGGCAAGACCATTTGTAGCTCAGGGTCATAACTGGCACAATGTCATTTCTGCTTCATCCCAGTGGTGAGTCATCCCAAGGCTAGCTCAGATTCAGAGGGAGGGGAAATTAACTCTATGTCTTGATAGTAATCTCTGCAAAATTTCACTGTGAGGATATAAAGAAAGGTAAGAATTGTATCTTTTTGCAGTGCACCACATTAATTCTGAAATCAGATTT
>NW_006282518.1:493031-500986 GCF_000327345.1 Myotis davidii | reverse complement strand
CATCCATAGCAAAAAAAGAAAAATTCATATAGGCCATTATATACAACTGATACATTGACTATTTCCTTCTAAACTCCATCCTTCTTTTTATCTGATTTCCTTTTTTTTTTCTAAAACAGTAATTGGAAAACCTTCCCCTCATTTAAAAATAGCATTTAAATTTTATCAAAGCAGTACTTGCACATGTTTTAAAAAGTCAAATAGTACTTAGAGACTTTTAACAAAACAGACTACTACCTTATTTCAAATCTTCTGTCCCCACCCACAATCACAGAAGACAGTCACATTCCTAGAAGCAATCTCTTCACACTTTCTTGCTGTTTTTTCTCCTTTGAAAATAATATGCAGCCCTGGCAGGTTTGGCTCAGTGGATAGAGCATCAGCCAGAGGACTGAAAGGTCCGAATTCAATTCCTGTCAAGGGCACATACCTTGGTTGCAGGCTCGTACCCAGCCGCAGTTGGGGTGTGAGTGGGAGGCAACCAATCAATGTGTGTCTTTCACATCAATGTTTCTCTCTGTGTGTTTTTCCCCTCCCTTCCACTGTCTCTAAAACTCAATGGAAAAATATCCTCGGGTGAGAATTAACAAAGAAAAACAAAAAAAGGAAAAGAATATGCATATAATGTTTTAATTCATTCATATTAGGCATTAGATATGATGGGAGGCAAAATAATGGACTCAAATGAGTAACAATCTCTGAGTAGTTGGTTAAAATATCTGAAGAAAAAATAATCTAATAGAAACAACTAAGCCAAACAATTGAGTCATTCAGTCCTCCTGAAGACTTTAATCCACTTTCCCTGTTCAATTTATGTGTGAAAAGAACAACCCTAAACATATTCGGTTGATAGTCTTGGGATACACCCTAAATTGATTATTTCTTCTCACATTTGTTTTCTAATTATCTCTGGCTTCATTTCAATTTTATTTAATAAAGGGGATTTTTTGCTCTTATTATCTTATTCTATAAATCATTGTGGGCAACTTCTTTGTATTTCATTCTGCCTTTGTTTTCCCCTTCATAAATATTGGTGTACAATAACATTTATAAAGACAAGCTGTTAACATGAGGTCATAACAATATCAAGTGAATTTCTGTTTCTGAACATTACAATGCAAGTGTTCTGTTTTTTTTTTGTTTTTGTTTTTTTTAAAATAAAGATTCATTCTTTTTTGAGTATTCCATTTTCCATGTGTCTCTTTCAACGTATCTAAAATGGAAATAAATTTGCCAATCAAAGCAACAGTATTAGAGAAAAATTCTATGCAGAGGATTTGTAAAAGAAAGATTCATAAAAGGAAATAAAGAGGAAGACCTGTTGTTACATTTTATTATTTTTATTATATTTTCCTTTTGTTGAATTTATTGGGGAAACACTGGTTAACAAAATTATACAAGTTTCAAGTGCACAATTCCACACCATATCATCTACACACTGTATTGGGTACATCATCCCAAGTCAATTCTCCTTCCATCAGCATTTACTCCTCCATACCTTCCTACCCCCACAGTCATCACACTGTTGTCAGTGGCTATGCATTTTTTCTTTCTTTTTTGCTCAATCTATCCACCCTAGTTCCCCACCTCGCCACCCCCGCAACAGCTATCAGCCTGCTCTCTATCTTATAAGTCTGTCTTGATTTTTTGTTAGTTCATTTTGTTTATTAGATTCTAAATACAAGTGAAGTCATATGGTACTTGTCTTTCTCTGACTAGCTTATTTCACTTAGCATAAGACTCTCCAGGCCTATCCATGCTGTTGCAAAGGGTAAGATTTCCTCCTTTTTAAGGCTGAGTAGTATTCCATTGTGTAAATATACCGCAACGTTTTTAATCTGCTGCTTCAAAATCTTGGCTATTGTAAAAAACTGTAATGAACATAGGGGTGCATATATTCTTTCAAATTAGTGTTTCACATTTCTTCAGATATATTCCCAGAAGTGGGATCACATAAGGCAGTTCCATTTTTAATTTTTTGAGGTAACTCCACACTGCTTTCCACAGTGCCTACAGAAGTCTGCATTCCCACCAACAGTGCACTGGTGACGTTATCCATTCTTTGAAATCTGGGCCTGATTATCTTGGTTGTTTCATAAATCTCTCCTCACGTAAAGTTATCTAGAAATAAAAGTCTGCCCTTTTTTTTCCATGAGGATAATTTGGTGGGGAGAGAACTGGCCCAAGAGCCAAGAGACCTGGTCTTAATATTGGGCATTGAACCCTAACCATTAGTGAGAACTCGGACAAGCCTTTCCATTTATCAGGAAAACTGGTTCCCAAACTTTTGGTATGGAAACATATTTTGGATCACATCAACCAATTTTTAAAACTTCCAAATATGGAGGTATCCCCCATTTTAGTTTAAGTTCCCCCAGAAAGTGACTCTAAAACGAAGTTTCATCCGAGTAATATATTTGAGGCGTGATCCCAGGAAACATTGGAGAGAAGCTAACAAGTGAGGCAGGGAAGGAAAGAAAGCCAACTTTGGGGTGTGTTATCATGATAGGCGTCCAGTCGTTCCAGTCATTTGGTCATAATGGTCACTTAAGCTTTTATATACATAAATATCATTTCTCACTGTCTCAAGCACAGCTTTAAAGATCTATGGTTGGCATGGCTCAGTTGGTTGGAGTGTGGTCCCCTGCACCAAAGAGTCTTGGGTTCTATTCCTGGTCAGGGCACATACATGGGTTGCAGGTTTGATCCCTGGTTGGAGAGCATAGGGGAAGCAACCAATAGATGTTTCTCTTAGTCTCCCTCTTCCTTCCTCTCCCTCCAAAAATCAATAAAGCATATCCTTAGGTGAGGATAAAAATGAAAATATCTATATCTATTATACTCCTTTGAGAAAAAATCAGCTGGTATTTTGTCAAAATATCACACTAGCAATGGACTAACATCATGAAAATCATACTTTGCAAGGCAAACTGAATTGGTCTTAATGGTTTTTTATTTTAATTTTTTTAATTACAGTTGACATTCAATGTTATATTAGTTTCAGGTGTACAGCATAGTGATTTCACATTTATATAATTTATGAAGTGATTCATTTGATAAGTCTAGTACCCACCTGGCACCATACATAGTTCAATATTATTGACTATAGTCCCTAGGCTGGACTTTATGTCCCTGGGATAATTTTGTAACAACCAATTTGTACTTCTTAATCCCTTCACCTTTTTCACCTAGCCCCCATCCCATCTGGCAATCATCAGTTTGTTCTCTGTGTCTGTGAGCCTGTTTCTATTTTCTTTTTTTTGTTTGTTTTTTAAATTCCACTTAAAAGTGAAATCATGTGGTATCTGTCCTTATCTGTCTGACTTAGTTCACTGAGAATTACTGGTATACCCTGTAAGTCCATCCATGTTGTAGCAAATGGTAAGATTTCATTATTTTTAAGGCCGAGTAATAGTCCATTGTATATGTCTGCCACTTCTTTATTCAATCAAAAATTGATAGGAACTTAGGTTGCTTCCGTATCTTGGCTATTGTAAATAATGCTGTAATGAACATAGGGATGTGTATATCTTTCCAAATTAGTGTTTTGGATTTCTTCAGATATATACCCAGAAGTGGAATATCTGGGTCATAAGTTAGTTCTATTTTTAATATTTTTGAGGAACCTCCATACTGTTTTTCACTGTGACTCCGCCAATAGTGCCCAATGGTTTCCTTTACCCGACATCCTTGCCAACACTTGTTGTTTATTGATTTATTGATGATACCCATTAGGACTGTGTGAGGTGATACCTCATTATCATTTTTGAGTTGCATTTCCCTGATGTTTAGAAATTTTATGCATTTTTTCATATGTCTGTCATCTTTAATTGGAATCTTTGTGGGTTATTTGATGTTAAGTTATATAGGTTTTTTTTTACATATTTTGTATATTGACCCCTTAACATTGGCAAATATCTTCTCCCATTCAGTAATTGTCTTTTAATTTTGCTGATGATTTCCTTGCTGTGCAAAACATATTAGTTTGCTGTAGTTCCATTTGTTTATTTTTTCTGTTATTTTCCTTGACTGAGGAGGTACAGCCAAAAAATATTGCTGAGAGCAATGTCAAAGAATTTATTGCCTGTATATTCTTCTAGGAGTTTTATGGTTTGGGTCTTACATTTAAGTCTTTAATCCATTTTGAGTTTATTCTTATGTATGGTTTAAGAAAGTGGTCTACTTTTATTATTTTTGCATGTATTTTTCCCAGCTCCATTTATTGAACAGATTGTCATTACCCCATTGTATATTATTGCCTTCTTTCTCATAGATTAATTAACCATATAGATGTGGGTTTATTTCTGGGCTCTCTGTTCTCTTCCATTGATGTATGTGTCTGTTTTCATGCCAGTACTGTGCTGTTTTGATTACTATAGCCTTGCAGTATAGTTTGATATCAGGTTGCATTATACCTCCAACTTTGTTCTTATTTCTAAAGATTGCTGTGGCTATTTGGGTTCTTTTGTGGTTCCATATAATTTTTTGGATTATTTGTTCTAGTTTTGTGAAAAATACCATTGGTATTTTGATAGGAATTGTGTTGAATGTATAGATTGCTTTGGGTAGTATGTACATTTTAACTGTATTAATTCATTCTCCCCATGAGCACAGTATATGCCTCCATTTATTTGTATTTTCTTCTGTTTCTTTCTTCAATGTCTTATAATTTTCTGCATATAGGGTTTTTTGCTTCTTGGTTAATTTTATTCCTGGGTGTTTTATTTTTGACGCCATTATAAATGGGCTTGTTTCCTTAATTTCTCTTTCTAATAGTTCATTAGTGATGAGTAAAATGCCACAAATTTTTAAATATTAATTTTGTATCCTTCTACTTTACTGAGTTAATTTATCAGTTCGAATAGTTTTTTTGGTGGAATATTTACATTTCTCTGTATATTATCATGTCATCTACAAGTAATGTACTCTTAAGGTTAGTTTTATTTACCTATCAATGGTATACATTCCTTAAGATAAGGGGGCTATTTTTTCATTTATGCTCTCATTTTATTCTTAACATTATTCTAGAAGCATGATAGGAAGCTAATAAAATCATTTGTCATTCAACAGTCACTGACTGAGAACCTACTATATGTCAGGCAATATGAGATGCAAAGACCTGACACAGTCTCTGCCCTCAATGGCCTATAACTCGGGGAAAGTTTCTTACCCTAACTGTCTCTCAGTTAGGGTAAGAAAACTATCTTGGGTCCAAGATTCTACACCAATACTAACCAGACAGAGGTTGGTGCCTACTGAGGAAGGGCCATGAAACTCCCACTCAAGATCATCCAATATCAATGAATAAATCCCTCGATGGACCCATCTGTAGGCTGGATATATTTGAGTACAGACTATGTGAACTTGAAAATAGGTTAATATAAATGTTGTTTACCAAGGAAGTTCACTTGAGACTCAGTACACAGGGTGTTTATTAGAGGCTGGTCATGTAAGCATTCAATGTCTAGTGCATACCAAAATTTCAGACTTCAAGAAGGAAAGCAGTTATTCTGCATAAAATGTACAGTTTGCACAATTTAGGTACAGTTAGGTATTATCACTTAGGGTGGTAGGAACACTCAAAATCCAAGTTCCCTTTTGCTACCAAGGGCCAACTTTATGAGCTGGCTGTTTAAAGTACAGTAGTCATGGACCTGCTGAGTTAACTTCTCTGCACAGTAATTAATTGAAATTTAATTATTTCAACTCCTTCAAGGTCTTAGGGAAAGGAGAAACTGTTTCACAAGATAAACTATTACTTGTTGGGCCTGAATACGTTTTTCTTTACAAATTATATCTTTTTTCGCTATTGCAAGGGTATGTCTTCCCCGTGGACTTCAATATAAAGAAACAGACATATGGATTATGCTGGGATCAGGATTAATGTGAGGCATTTCTGGTATTATGAAATTAAACATTCTAGTAATAAATTAATTTTTTATTTTTGAATATACATTAATAAGCATTAGATAAAAATGAGATATCAAACACCTAACAAATAAGGTGGTGCCTTTTTAAACAAAAAGAGTAGCAAGCTAAGGCAAAAAGATTGAATAGAGAGACTACTCATGGAATTATGAAAATGTCAACCTAGGATGGGAATTGACTCCCACTCTTTCAGACAGAAAGATATTCAAATAGGGAAGTAGCTATTTTTAAATGATAAAGTTGTGGAACCCCAAAAGAACATCAACTGCCTGTAGATCTAACTCTTAAGAAAAAGTCTGATATTGGATGCACCATATTTTCAACTATACCCATTGACCTCATAATATTTTCTCAAAGGCCTACTTCCAAATATCCTCAGTTAAAGAAGGAAAGAAGCTCTGACATTAGTGGACAACTAAAAAATGCATAGGTCTTTGCAGGAGACCAACCTAGATTCAAATATTTATACCACCAAATAACCAAATAACCACTGTGTGATTCTGGTGCAGCTTTTTAATATTTCTGAGCCTCAGTCTCCTCCTCTATAAAATGCACACAATATGAGCAAATTCGGAGGGTGGCATAAGAATTACTATAGATGTCAAGTTCCTAGTAAAGTGCATATTAAAGTAGGAGCACAATGAAACTTTACAGCTTTATGGTTATGTTGCATCATAGTTCTTCATGTTAGGCTCTCCCTGCACCATTCTTTTAAAAAAAAAAAAAAAAAAAACACCTGAGGATATTTTCCCATTGATTTTTAGGGAGAGTAGAAGAGAGAGGAAAGACAGAGAGAAACATGATGTGAGAGAAACAGATTGGTTGCCTCCTGCACGAGCCCTGACCAGGGTCCAAGCCCGGGGAGGAACCTGCAACCTAGGTACATGTCCTTGACTGGAATCAAACCCAGGACCCTTTGGTCTGCAGGCCGATGCTCTATCCACTGAGCCAAACCAGCTAGGGCTGCGCCATTCTTTAGAAGTGACTAAAGTAGGAAGAAAAAGCCCTGTGATATAACTAGAAAGAAAGAATCTGCTAATTTGTTATCAAGGGCATCTGCACTTTAGAACTAAGAGTGGTAAAGATGATTATAAAGAAGAGAGTGCAGTACAATTTTTTCTTATAAAATCCAGGAAACCTCAGATTCTATTTTTCCTTGTTTAATATGGAAACTTGAAGTATGAGCTCTTTCAAGAAAATTCTAATAAACAAGTAAAGGTAGATAACACCAATCCCACTGCTCATTTACATTCCCCAATTTCTGATTGAATCCCTCGCCAGGAGTCCCATAAATCTCCTGCAATGGGGGCTTCCTATAGAGCACGCTGTGTGACAAAATTAGAGAGGATGATTGCACATCAACATTAAAACAACATGAAGTATAGATCTTCAACTCAACCAGGAAAAGGGATATTTGAGAAGGTGATTTTTTTGAAGCACCAAGTCTCAGTTTGTGGATATTAAAATGATTTCACAGCAGCTGTTAAACATTTAGTTCCAATTTGGTGGGACTGGTGAATTAAAAAATTAAAGGGAATCAAAAATGAGTAAGCATATTCTTTATTACCTCCACCCCACACTGCCCAAAATGAGGAGAGAAAGAGAAATATCATCATGTGAAAAATTATTTCTGTACCTAATACAAATAACAATACATAATGAGAATGAGATGTTATAAAAATGAGTCAGATTGCATATCAAACATAATAAAAGAACAGGAAGTCACATCTTGCAGTGCACATCATTGGATATAGTTCTTTTTTGCACAGTACTCAAAGGTCCTCTCTGGCACAGAATGCTCCTTACTTTTTCAGTGTGCCCTATACCTGTGAGACATGAGAAAAGGAAAAAAGGTGAAATGAAAGCTGTTATAATTTCAATTTTCTCACTCAACAGTCATTTCTCAAGCAAGACTTAGACAAAAGAAGCCATTTTTCTTGTCTGAGGAAATGTCATAGCATAAATATGTACTCATGCAACTATCCCATAGGCTTTTTATCCAAGAGAAATGGATGGAAATCCCACTG
>NW_006282518.1:488195-492887 GCF_000327345.1 Myotis davidii | reverse complement strand
GTTCTTAGGCGACCCCTGTGAAAGGGTTGTTCGACCCCCAAAGGGGTCGCGACCCACAGGTTGAGAACCGCTGCTTTAGACCAACAATAAGATTCTTTAGTCCCTCCCTCCATGAGTAAGTTAATAGCCTTTCTCTGCCCTAAGAAGGGCTTCTCTAATTCTCTATTGTTTCTTTCAGAAAGAAAGTCTTTATGCCTGCTTCTGACATTTGTATATATAAATATCTTTGTTTTGATTTTGGCTTTTAAATTGATGTTGCCTGACTTGTAACAACAACCTTGATTACCGGTGTGTTGTTAATATGAAGGTCAGTAAATCCCCTTAAAATGAAGAATACAATGAAAGACTCAAGATTTATTTATTTCTATTTATAGTGTCTATAGTAATGTTCTCTGTGGTGACTAATATAGTTTAGTATAAGAATGATAGAATAAATTGAGCTGTTCACCAAACCTCTTTCCTCTTGTTTCTGATCACATAACTACCAACTTTTTCCAGCTTCTCATGAGACCATGTGACAGTTTTAGCCAGTGGAATGTGAGCAGAATTGATATACACTTCATGTCTTGATATACGGAGCTACTAAGTCACATTACAATGGGGGGGGTAGATGCAGAGAAAGAGATAATTGAGGCCATTTTTACATAAAGTCTACCATGGATGCTATTTATAGCTTTACATTTATCATGTCATTTAATCTTTATCACACTTTTGAGAGGCAAGTATCACTTTCCCTAATTTAGAGATGAGACAGCAGAGACTCAAAATGTTAAGTCTCTTCTCAAATATTCATAGCTATGTCTTGAACTGAGATCAAAAGACATCCTAATAATGATACTTAAAAAGCCCTTGTCCAATTGCCTGTAGGCTTAGGACCCTACTATACTCTTCTTTTGTTCAACTGCCACCTTAAGCCATCTCACACCCTATCCTGTTCTCAAGGAGTGGGTTGAAGGTCACTAAGCTGTTGACCCAATGATGACTGCTGGTGTGCCTGGATTTCAGAAGGTTGTTAGTGCTGCATTTCTCTTTGCTGTACCTCAGAAATCTGTTAGCCCCTTGCCTTCCTTCACAGTCCCTATGTCAAGTAGGGACTACCAACCACTGTCTCGTAGTCACCTTCTAGTTCCTAGAATTCACTTGTCAATGTACTTGATTCTGGAGTCTTCATGATAGTCCACTGGGCAGACTAGCTCTAGCTCTCTATCCCAAATTCTCACCATGCTTTTTTTCCTCTGTAGTTAACCAGTAAATATGCAACTCTATCCAAATCACAGCCAAATTGAGCTCTCATGGGAGAGTTTGGGGCAAATGCTCAGGAAATATCTCTAAAAAAGGCTTTTATCTGCTGCCTAGAAATATGGGAAGATGTGAGAATCCTGTAAATCTTTTTTCTAATCACTGTTAAAGCCCTATCCTATCCTTAAAGTCTGGACATTCAGAATGTCCTCAGAGGGCTACAGTACATTTGATAGATGCCAGGGAATTAGTTTCATAAATACTGGATTGTTAAATGTTAGCCTTGCATATGTTGGAAAAGCATGACTGGTTTGCAAACTGCTGGGGACAAATGCCTTGTTTTTCTTCTGGCTTGCCTTTAAATAGAGAGTAGGAGGTTGGGCAGGGACCGAGGGGGAGTAGAGCAAGAACAGGCATTGTTGTGCTAGGCTGCAGATGCCCCTGCACTAAGTTTGAAACAAAAACCAGAGCCCCATTCAGCAAAAGGCTTTCAGGATGTCATGGTGAGGGAAGTTGGGCTGAGTGTCCACTCTTTGTACTGCCTGGGATCATAGCAAATATTTAAATGGTTGGGAAAGTAAAGTGGGTGGGAAACCAGATAAGGCAGAGGGAGAGGATTCAGAAGGAGACCGAAAGAGAGAGAGAGGAATTATAGGCTTAACTAACTTTAAAGGAAGTAAGAAAAGGAGGCCCTTTGTTTAACATTATTAATTTTAACCAGAGAAATGTCCTTCTTTACTTTTATATAGCCCGTAGAAACCTAGAGGTTTGGAAGTCATAAGAAGCCCAAGTTGGACCTTTAAACTCAGTGGATCTTAGACTCTGCTATGTATTAGAACCACCAGAAGGTAAAATTCCCACTTCCAGGTTACTCTCTGGACCAGTGACATCAGGATTTGTGGGAGTAGGGCCCAGGTATCAGGAGTTCTAAAATATCCATGGTAATTTAAATGTCACAGCCAATGGTTGCTATGTGACAAGACTCGTACCAGGTATGAAACACACAAAGAGTGACATGTAGTTAGAATCTCAATGAAAAAGAAAACAATACCACAAAATGCAACTTGTTATCCTTCTGACAATTTTTTTCAATTTGATTTAATATTTTAGGCAACTTTCAAATTAAAAATGACAACACTATTTTGTGTTCACATTACCCTGGGCATATAATATAGGTGCAGTCACTTATTTGTTTTGTACTCCTAGACCTACCTTTTAAGCTTCTGTTTTCAGTATTTAACCCATTAAAACAAAAGTTCCCAGATGACTTTCTATCTTGCTTGTAGATCTTATCATAAAATATACCAGTTGTGATGGATTCTGTATTAAAATTACATGGAACATTCCATTCCAATGTTTTTCTACAATTCTGAAATTTGACTTCAAACTAAAATTAATGATTTGATGAAAATAACTCCACTATTCAATAGGATTTTGTTGTACAATAGCATCTAATGACAAACTAGCAACAAAAATCTATCTTTGGTTTCCTTCAAAAGAAGCTGCATATATGAGGCATGGTTCATCTGATGTCTGTTATTCAAATGTAATCTAATCTCAATGCCATCTAGGTTGAGCTTGTGGCTTAATTCAGGGATATTTTTTCCATTTTTCATACTATATAAACTCAGCGGAAAAGTCTCTTATTCTCACTTTGAAGAAAATTTAAAGCAAACATCACATTTCATTGCTATTAATATCATTATAAAAAACTGGAGGCCCAGTGCATGAAATTCATGCACAGTGGGGGAGAAGGAGGCAGTGTCCCTCAGCCCGGCCTGCACCTTCTCCAATCTGGGACCTAAACCGGCAGTCTGACATCCCTCTCACAATCTGGGACTGCTGGCTCCTAACTGCTTGCCTGCCTGCCTGATTGCCCCTAACTGCTTCTGCCTGACAGCCTGATCACCCCCAACTGTCCTCCCCTGCCAGCCCGATTGCCTCCCACTGCCCTCCCCTGCATGCCTGGTCACCCCCAGCTGCCCTCCCCTCCTGGCCTGGTTGCCCCCAACTGCCCTCCCATGCCGGTCATCTTGTGGCAGCCATCTTGTGGTGGCCATCTTGTGACGACGTGAGGGCAGCCATCTTGTGGCGGCCATCTGGTGATGACATCGTGCGAGGATGTGCCGCCACCTAGGCTTTTATTATATAGGATTATTATAATGGTCCATTCAGCCTCCCCTTGTTCCAGCTAAAAAAGAAAATTTAGAATTGACTGGTTAATAAGAAATTGGAATTAAAGGTCAGATAACGAACTTCATACACAGACAAGAAAAAGCTAAAGGAGTTCAGTATTACATGAAATATTGAAGGGTCTTCTTTAAGAAGAAGAAGAAAAATAAAATAAAGTAATGAACAATATACAATGACAATAAGAACATATCTATCAAAAATTGAATCTAAAAATCAAAATAAAAAAGCAGAATCTAATGAACAAAATAAACTGATCAATAAAATAGAACCAGAAACATGGAACAGACTGAGGAATCTCAGAGGGAAAAAGGGAGGAGGAGAGGGAAGAGATTAACCAAAGATATTATATGCATATATGCATTACCTATGGACATAGACATAGGTGAAGGCCTGGGACAATGCTGGAATCAGGTAGAGGGGGCAATTGTGGGAAAAGGGGGGACATCTGTAATACTCTCAAATGTAAAGATTTTTTAAAAAGAAATTGGAGTGATTCAAATACTGAATATTGTAGTAAACCCCTGACTTTGTGGTAGCTGTGATTTTATATCTATTGTATCTACATAAATCCCATTCATCTATACCTATATTTCTCTGTTTATTTAATATATATATTACATGAATGCATTTTATAAATGTAATTATTTTCTCTACTGGCTTAAAAGTTACACATTTTGTTTCCATTCCTTAAAATTTTTAACATGCATCATTAACAAAGACTACACTTAATATCTCCCTCTCTAGAATAAACATTTTAATTCCATTAAATCCCTCTCTTCTTGCATGTTATTTCTCCAGTATTTTAGTTCTATCTTGTTTTTAACCCCCAAGATAGACATTAATTGGTTTTGTACCATTAAATTTTAATTTGTTTCATTTTTTATCAACATTATATCTGTGACTTACAGAGTCCAAGAAACCTTTAAGACTTCTTGGGAAAAATAGTTGTGCCCTTCCCTGTTCATCCCCATAATTTTCAGAATCCCAAAAGGGACTACTTCTAATGCTTTTAGATGATTCTTTTGTTTTTAACCTCCTTATTTCAAAATAAATATTGCTAAATATTCTGCTTCTTGATTTTTTTGGTTTTAGGGATTGTCTATTATCTTTCCAGTATCAAAGAGAGGCTGTTGCACCAATATTCAACATTTATGTTGGTATGACTGCACAAACTCTAATCCATCTGAGGTCAGATAGCCACACTTCCTTTCCTGTTAAAGGTTTTATTTTTTCTGAAGTTTATATTTGTGTGTGTGTGTG
>NW_006282518.1:487092-488165 GCF_000327345.1 Myotis davidii | reverse complement strand
GTGTGTGTGTGTGTGTGTGTGTGTTGTGTTTTGCTTAATTTCCTACATACTAATGGCAAAGGCTACTCAAACTTTTCCTTTGTTATATGAATATCTTCTCCATATTCTTAAACTCATTCTAGGATAATTTGGCTGAAACATTTCCTTGAAGAATCCATGTGGTATTAGTTTTTTATCTCTCAGTCTGGCCATATTGTCCCTAGAAGAAATTTCCAGTACCCCAACTGGAGTGGATAAATCTACTTATGTGCATTCGGGTTGCTGTGTGGGAGAAGAAAGACAAAGGTCTTAACATTTCTTATGTAAACTTGGATGTAATCATCTGTGTCCATACAGTATACCTTTGTTTTTGAGTTCAGAACCTCTCTGCTTTACTCTATCCAAAATAAAGACCTGCATTCAGTAGGGTGGTTGCCTGGCTGTGAAATATAAGAGAGGGGATGTAATAATTTGCTTTTAAAATAGACCTTTAGCAAATCCTCTTAATTTGAACGATGCATGCCCCTCGACTTCCAGAGGCAACTCAGACCTGCAATTCAGGGTTGTGTATTATAAGTAGGATTGCTTTAGGCTTAAGATTAAGCTCTCTCAGGTCTGCTAAATTAGTTATTACTTCTTCCTCTGCTTTCCATCTTCCGTAATTGCTATCTTTCTTCTCTGCTTGCATTGTCCTATAAATAATTTCCTTTTTATTTGTTTTAGTAGAGTTTCAGAAGGCTATGGAAGTAAATAAATGTGTTGAACTTAATCAAATTAGGATGTATTCAAATTCAGTTTACCAGTATTCAATTATTTTTTACTAGAGGCCTGGTGCACAAAATTTGTGCACTCTTGGGGGGGGGTGCGTCCCTCAGCTTGGCCTGCGACCATTTGCAGTTCAGGACCCCTTGGAGGATATCCACCTGTTGACTTAGGCCCACTCCCCGGGGGATCAGGCTTACGCTTGCAGTCAGACATCCTTCTGGCAGCCAGGGAGCCCTCGGGGGATGTCAACTTGCCAGCAGGGAGCAGGCTTAAGCTGCAGTTGGACATCCTTAGCGCTGCTGAGGAGGCGGGAGAGGCTCCCACCCACC
>NW_006282518.1:485466-485861 GCF_000327345.1 Myotis davidii | reverse complement strand
CGTGTGCTGGCTGCCTCAGTTTCTCAGAGACAGCAAATTTGATGAACTTTTCCCCACTGCAGTAGCTGCTTCATTTGTTACAATTTGCATTTTTCATTAGCTGCTAAATCGCCCCTGTGGCTGCAAACCTGTTGTGCCTGACTCAGCCAGTAGGGAGCTATGGGAGCTGTGCAGGGACAGGGGAAGGGGGAGGGGGTCCCTGCCTGCAGAGAGGGTCAGTGGTGCCTGCCCAGCTGTCTCAGAGGATGTGGCTTAGGTTGGGTCCTTTCCTTTGGCGACTTTAGGAGGGGAGGCCCTGTCCTCCGCTCCCCACTTTGACTCAAGGGTGGAAGTTCTCCTTGCTCTCTGGCCTCATAACTCAGTGGATCATAGTGGGGTGCGGCAGGCAGGTGGCT
>NW_006282518.1:482408-483736 GCF_000327345.1 Myotis davidii | reverse complement strand
CTGTGTTTACCATCTGTATTTGATACAATGTTGCGGTCCAGCTGGCTGAAGCTCCGCTGAGTAAAGCAGGTTTCTGGGGTTTTTTTAGCTTCTTTATTCGCAACATAGTTGCTTAGAGTTTCAGCTGAGAGGCCGGCAAGTCAGGCGGGAACGTTGGCTTCCTCCGTCACTGAAGCAAACAAGCCTCCCTGTTCACGTCAGCTGCCTGGCTGCTGGCCGCCATCTTGGCTGGCAGTTAATTTGCATATCTCCCTGATTAGCTAATGGGAAGGGTAGTGGTCATACGACAATTACCATGTTTCTCTTTTATTAGATAGGATAGGCTCACATGTCTTCCAGTTTCTTTGTTTGACATTGTTTCTTGCATTCAATCCTTTCTTTTTTCTTAAAGTGTGTACTTTAGAAGTTCTTTTAATGAAGGTTTGTAGGTAAGCTCAGTTTTTGTCTGAAAAATATTTATTTCACCTCTATTCTTGAATAATAATGTATCATATTATTAGGTTGACAGTTATTTTCTCTCAGTATGCAGAAGATATTAATCCTTTATTGTTGAGAAATATGTTAGATCTTATTCTATATTCCATGTCTCTCAATATCTTTTATATTTGCTATGTCTACATCTCTGTGCTGAAATTTCAATATTTTTTTGAAATTTTCCATTTTATTATTTTATTTTTAATGAAATTTATTGGAGTGACATTGTTTAATCCTATATAATAAAAGGCTCTAATATGCAAATTGACTCAATGGCAAAACAACAGGTCACTATGATGTGCACTGGCCACCAGGGGGCAAACGCTCAACGCAGGAGCTGCACGTTGGTGGTCAGTGTGTTCCCACAGGTGGAGCGCCGCTCAGCCAGAAGCCGGGTTCATAGCTGGCAAGGACAGCGGCGGTGGCAGGAGCCTCTCCTACCTTCGTGGCAGCAGTAAGGATGTCTGACTGACAGCCGGGTTCATGGGGAGCGGGCCTAAGCCATCAGTCAGACATCCCCTGAGGGCTCCCAGACTGTGAGAGGGTGTAGGCCAGGCTGAGGGACGCCCCCGAGTGCACGAATTTTGTGCACCGAGCCTCTAGTAAAATTATATAGGTCACAAATTTTCATATCTTTCTTTTATAGATGAATCTGTTCTGCTATTTCTAGAAGTTCTATTTGTTTGTTTGTTTAATATGCCTGGTGCTGGGGTCCAACCCCAGCAGGTCCAGGGGTCCCCAAAGGTGTGGACGGAGTCGGCGAAGAAGGAATGACACGGAGACAGCGTTCAGTTGATCAGCAGCCTTGCCAGGATCTCTAGCCACAATCTCCAGCCAAGTTCTGTGTCCATGTT
>NW_006282518.1:477906-482259 GCF_000327345.1 Myotis davidii | reverse complement strand
TAATCTGTATTCCAAAGGTTAGGGGGTTTCTTATCTCCATTCGAGGGATTAAAGATTATGTAGCTTAAGCAGGATTGTTCGTAGTTAAAGTGATTAATTACCCGCCTGGCACTTAAGAGGTTTTATTCCCTCCCTAACTTCAGAGGAAAATCCCTACCTGGGGAAACAACCTTTCTCAGAGAGGTGACCTTGGTTAAAACACAGCGCCAAGAAGGTGAGCAAACATATTAAGAACAGTATGCCATATATGCCAGGTCCCTTGAAACAGTAAGGATGGACCGGCTCCCGGCAAATTCCTCCTTTTTTATTTTTTAAAAGCAGGCATTAAAAAGAAAAACCCAAAATGCTCTCTAGTATCCATATTAAGAGTAGGATTGGCGCTTTCCGCTATTACCTGAGTCCTGATCTATCACCCCAGGGAGAGTTTACCAATCTGGGAATATTTTATACTGGGTCATGTTATTCTATTTTCTTATTCGTCCATCACTTTAAATGTACTTAGTTTGTGGCATATAGCCAATAATTTTATTACTGGAATTTTAACAGAATCAACTTCTAATTCTTGTCTATGGTAGGTTTTCTCTCCCATGTGTTATCTTATGGATTATGACCTTATATTTTGTTGGTTGTTATCTAAGGGAATCCTCCAAGGACTGGAGTATGAAGGACCCTTCTGAAAAGCTTTGAATTTTCTTCTGCTAGGCAAACTCAGGACTGTTTTAATTTCCCACATTGATTTTGGGCTTCCTAAAATATGTAAAATGTGTAAATTTAAGCCTCAAACTGACAAGAAATAAGCCTATAGTCTCAAATTCTCAGGTGTTTACATTTTTTAATTTATTGTTTGTATCCAGAACCCAGGTCAATTTGTCACTGCAAAAAAAAATGTCTTTGCCATCTTCTGTTGCTGGTAGATTTTTTTTCTATTTCACCCTTCCTTTGATTACATACTATTACATACTTCTGTAAGGAATTGCTGAGAAATTTCAGTTCAGACCCCAAATCTTGCCCCTCAGAAGACCAGAGACAGCTTCCTACTCTAATTTTCAGCTCTCACTGTATTTTGTCCCCTGGATCTTCCCTTACTTTCTCTGGGCTCAACTATGCATTTAAAATATTATTTTTCAAGCTTATCAAGATGTTTTATGTTAGAGGGATTTCTTTTTCCCCCCAAGAGAACTGCTCTGCTGCATTACCAGAAATAGAAGTCCCAGTATATCATTAAGACAATGGAAAACAAAACTGGTGACATATATGGGAAGATGTTGAAGCTAGGGAATTGGATGAGATCCAGAGATAGATTGTTTAGAAAGGAATAAAGTGATGGCTGCTAAGAAAACATCAGACAAACCCATAGTGAGGACTTTCTATAGAAATTTCTATAAGAATGTCCAGGTCAATAAACACAAAGTGAGACTGAAGAACTATACCAGAGTAAAGGAAATTAGAGCTAAATGTGAGGCATGATCCTAGATTGGGATTTTATACTGAAAATAGCTATAAAAGACATTATTGTAACAATTGATGACATTTGAATATGGGTTGTGGATTAGATAATATTTTAATAATGATTAATGTGTTCATTTTTACAACTATAGTGTGGTTATGTAAGAGAAGGTACTTGTTCTAGAAGACACACACTGAAGTATGTAGGAGTAAAGGGTCATTATCTCCAACGTATACTATTATATGGTTCAAATTTATATATTTATATATATATTAGAAGCCTGGTACACGAATTCGTGCACCAGTGGGATCTCTCAACCCGGCCTGTGGGATCAGGCTGAAACCAGCTCTCGACATCCCTTGAGTGGGTTCCAGATTGCAAGAGAGTGCAGGCCATGCTGAGGGACCCAACCAGTGCATGATCATGGAGGGGAGGGATGGGGAAGGTTGGCCAGCTGGGGAGGGACCACAGGAGGGCTCCAGGGCATGTCTGGATCATTTTGCTCAGTCCCAATTGCCCAGACCCCAGCAGCAAGATAACCTACTAGTCAAAGCATCTGCCCCCTGGTGGTCAGTGTATGTCATAGTGAGTATATTAGGCTTTTATTATATAGGGGAGATCGCGAGAGAGAGAGAGAGAGAGAGAGAGAGAGAGAGAGAGAGAGAGAGAAATGAGAACATGATTAAGCAAATCAAGCAAGGTGTAAATAATTGGTGAATCTGGCCAAAGGGAATGCCTATCTGTAGGAAAAGAGAAAATAAAATCAAGCAGATGATAGAGGCAAAAAAGAACAAGTTTTTATGTAGGAAGATAACTAAGTAAGCATAGTCACCAGTCAAGAGAGTGTTTCACTTTGTCCAAGACAATGTCTACTCCCTGTGTACCCACTAGGCTTCACAGATAAATCAGAAAATATTTCGGAACAAAAAAAGTCTTCATGTTCCTGAAAACAAATGATGCAGTCACTTTGTGAATTACCTAAACTAAGTTGTGTTATGATTCATTGACTTGTTTGGCAAATTTAACCTCCTCACTTTTTTAATAACTTCTGCTTTTGCCATATTAAATTAATATATTTGAAGTAGCTATTGTCTGAATAGCAATATCTGACACTTCTCCTTTGAAAGCACTGAGTAGAATTGTACTTTTCACCCAGAATAGTTTGTGATTTTTGTGGAAATTTTATTATTACATTCTATTAATGAGAATTATTTCCCTTATAAGATTTAGGGCTTTCAAATGTAAGGCATAGTTTCCATATTAAACTTTAGGTTAAGTTACACTAAAATTATGAAATATATAATTTAATTTGATAATATCATGCACCAGTTATTTTATATTATTCCATAGTTATAACTTTAGTATCCTTGTTGAAAAGGCAATGATTTTGCTAAACAATTAGGAGAGAAATGATCATGCCTTCTTTCTTTAGTACTATAATTAAGATGTTGAAATAACCAGCACTTCTTGCTGCTTCAAAAATGGTAGGAAAAGTTGGGGGAGGGAAGACTTGATAGAATTTTGCCTTTGAAGGAAAAATGCCCCCTTAGTGTTTTTAAAAATCCTCACAAGTAACTTTAAGAACTTAAAGATACAATTAACTACCATGGTTATATAAATAGTGTAAGTCCATTATATATCTGTAAATTGATCATATATATTTAATGTTAGTTAACTCTTTAACTCTGGTGTTAGCAAACTTTTTCTATAAAGAGTCATATAGTAAATATGTTTGGCTTTGTAGACCATGAAGACTTAGTTGCCAAGTAGTCAGTTCTGCTTTTGTAGTATGAAAGCAACCATAGATATTATGTGAATTTATGCGAGTGGCCTTATTCCAATCAACTTACAAAAATAGGTGGTTAGATAGGACAGATTTGGCCCTTAAGCTATAGTTTACTATTTCCTCCTTTAATCTATAGCTATTTTACATTGATATTTGTCAGCCTTATCTTAAGGGAAATTCAATGTATGAGAGGAAATAATTTGCAAAGAGATTTAAAGAATATGTATTTGAGAAAATTTCACTGGTTACTCATTTTCCCTGAGTATTGTGTGTCAAGGGCAAAAATCAGGAGAATCATCAAAATCCAAGCAATCTATTTGTGATAATAAGAAAACCAAGACAACATAAAGTTCAAACGAAAGGAAAACCAAAAAACTAGTGTCTATTTAAAAAAAGAGAGAGAAAAGATTGCCTCATTTTCTTGTATTTTCTAACTGTCCACAAGCTTCCATGACCTTCCTTTACCTGCCATTATAGGTGAAGGGTTTAAGGAGTTCAGTCTTTGGGCTCCATGACTTTTGGATTGAGAGAGCTTATTATTCATTGAATGAATCAATCAATCAACCAATAAGTTTTTATCTTTCAAAATACATCTTCCATCTCTAAAATTCTTTATACAGGGTTTCACATTTAACATTATTAGATATCCTTGAATAAAAATGCTTTTATCCAAATTACACATAAGCTTCTTCATTTGATAGTACTTTTAACAAGCATGACAATCAGGCCCAATTTGTTTTTTAAATGGATACTACTGTGTTAACATTATCCTCACATTATACTCTTAATGAACAGCAGTCTTTGATGACTATTAAGCATATTTCAATTATCCCAGCAATAGCTTGCTCTTCAAGTTAATAAAATCATAAGTACATTATTTTCTTTCTTTTTTAATTTAAATTCTTTATTGTTTAAAGTATTACATAGGTCTCCTTTTCTGCCCATTGTCCTCTCCCTGGCTGTTTCCACCCCCGCTCATGCCCTCACCCCCCTGGTGTCTGTGTCCGTGGGTTATGCTCATATGCATACAAGTCCTTCGGTAGATCTCTCTCCCTTACCCCCTCCCTCCCCTACCTTCCCTCTGAGGTTTGACTGTCTGAAAGATGTTTCTCTGTCTCTA
>NW_006282518.1:476429-477450 GCF_000327345.1 Myotis davidii | reverse complement strand
CATGCTGTTGCAAATGGTAAGAATTCCTCCTTTTTTACCGCAGCATAGTATTCCATTGTGTAGATGTACCACAGTTTTTTAATCCACTCATCTGCTGATGGGCACTTAGGCTGTTTCCAATTCTTAGCTATTGTAAATTGCACTGCGAGGAACATAGGGGTGCATATATCCTTTGTGATTGGTATTTCTGTTTTCTTGGAATATATTCCTAGAAGTGGGATTACTGGGTGAAATGGCAGTTCCATTTCTTAATTTTTTGAGGAAACGCCATACTGTTCTCCAAAGTGGCTGCACCAGTCTGCATTCCCACTGAGCTTTCCTTTTTCTTCGCATCTTCGCCAGCACTTGTCATTTGTTGATTTCTTGATGATCGCCATTCTGACAGGTGTGAGATGGTACCGCATTGTCATTTTGATTTGCATCTCGCAGATGGTTAGTGACTTTGAGCATGTTTTCATGTCTCTTGGCCTTCTGTATGTCTTCTTTTGAAAAGTGCCCAGTTTTTCATTGGATTGTTTATCTTCTTTTTGTTAAGTTGTATGCATTCCTTACAAATTTTTGAGATTAAACCCTTATTGGAGATAACATTGGCAAATATGTTCTCCTATGCATTGGGCTTTCTTGTTGATGGTTTCTTTTGCTGTGAAGAAGCTTTTTATTTTGATGTAATCCCATTTGCTTATTTTTTCTTTAGTTTTCATTGCCCTAGGAGCCGTATTGGTAAAGATACTACTACAACAAATGTCTGCTATTTTGCTGTCTATGGTTTTTCTGGGATTTTTATGGTTTCCTGTCTTACATTTAAGTCCTTTATCCATTTTGAGTTTATTTTTGTATATGGTGTAAGTTGGTGGTCTAGCTTCATTTTTATGCATGTATCTGTCCAATTTTCCCAACACCATTTATTGAAGAGACTGTCTTGATTCCATTATATGCTCTTGCCTCTTATGTCAAATATTAATCGAGCATAATGGCTTTTTTTAATTCTATGAAAGACATGATCCTTTAAAGTGAAAATGAC
>NW_006282518.1:451901-475731 GCF_000327345.1 Myotis davidii | reverse complement strand
GCATTGTAATACATCTTGATATCTGGTATTGTGATCCTCCCTTCTTTGTTTTTTCTCAGGATTCCTGCAGCTATTCAGGGTCTTTTTTATTCCAGATTAATTTTTAGAGAGCTTGTTCTAGGTCTGTGAAATATGCTGATGGTATTTCAATGGGGAGTGCATTGAATCTATAGATTGCTTTGGTTAGTATGGCTATTTTAATGATGTTGATTCTTCCAATCCATGAACATGGTATATTCTTCTATTTGTTTATGTCTTCCTCTTTTTTCACCGTTCTGTAATTTTCTGAGTACAGGTCCTTTACCTCCTTGGTTAAATTTATTCCTAGGTATCTTAATTTCTTTCTTGCAATGATGAATGGGCTTGTTTTTTTTTTCAATTTCTCATTCTGTGAGTTCATTTTTGGTGTATAAAAAAGCCATAGATTTCTGGGTGTTAATTTTGTATCCTGCTACATTGTCGAATTCATTTATTAGTTCTAGTAGTTTTTTCATGGAGTATTTAGGGTTTTCTATGTAGAATATCATGTCATCTGCAATTAATGACAGCTTTATGTCTTCTTTTCCAATTTGGATGCCTGTTATTTCTTCTTGTCTGATTGCTATGGCTAGCACTTCCCGTACTATGTTGAACATCAGTGGTGAATGTGGATATCCCTATCTGTTGCTGTTCTTATAGAAAATGGTTTTAGTTTTTGCCCATTGAGTATGATGTTGGTGTAGGTTTGTCATATATGGCTTTTATTATGTTGAGGTATGATCCCTCTATTCCCACTTTGCTGAGAGTTTTTATCAGGAAAGGGTGTTGAATTTTGTCAAATGCCTTTTCTGCATCAATTGATATGATTATGTGATTTTAGTCTCTCAATTTGTTTATTTAATGTATCACATTTATTGATTTGCAGATATTGTACCAGCCTTGCATCCCTGGAATATATCCCACTTGGTCATGGTGTATGATCTTTCTAATGTAATGCTGGATTCAGTTTGCTAGCAGTTTGTTGAGGATTTTAGCATATATGTTCATCAGGGATATTGGCCTGTAATTCTCTTTTTTTATGGTGCCTTTATCTAGTTTTGGGATTAGAGTAATTCTGGATTCATAGAAAGAGCTTGGGTGCCTTCCTCTTAAATTTCTTGGAATAGTCTGAGGAGGATAGGTTTTAGTTCTTCTTTCAATGTTTGGTAAAACTCTCCTGTGAAGCCTTCTGGCCCTGGGCTTTTGTTAGCTGGAAACTTTTTGATGACTGTTTTAATTTCCTCCTTAATTATTGGCCTGTTGAGATTTTTTTTTATTCTTCTTGATTGAGTTTTGGAATGTCATATTTTTCTAGGAATATGTCTATTTCCTCTAGGTTGCTTAGTTTGTTATAGTAGCATTGTTCATAGTATTTTTTAACAATCATTTGTATTTTGTAGAGTTAGATAATTTATTAACTGCTTTTCTTCTTTTCTTGAGGTAGGCCTGTAATGCTATGAACTTCCCTCTCAGGACTGCTTTCACTATGTCCCATAGGTTTTGGATTGTTGTGTTTTCATTATCCATTATCATTTGTTTCCAAGCTGTTTTTAATCTTATTTGATATCTTTGGTAACCCAGTTATTGTTCAATATAATGCTATTCAGCCTCCAAATGTTTGAATTTTTTATTGTTTTTTTTTGTAGTTGTATGTCATTGTTATCTGAGAAGATGCTTTATATGATTTCAATCTTTTTGAATTTGGAGAGACTTTGCCTGTGACCCAAAATGTGGTCCAGCTTTGAAAATATCCTATGTGCACTTGAGAAGAATATATATTCTGTAGCTTTGGGGTGAGATGTTCTGAGGATGTCAATTAAGTCCATATGATCTATTGAGTCATTTAGGATTACTGTTTCTTTGCAGATTTTTTGTCTAGAGGATTTATCCAGTGATGTCAGTGGGGTATTAAAGTCCCCTACTATGATTGTATTATGGATCTCTCCCATGATATCTTCCATGAGATTTTTTATGTATTTGGGTGCTCTTGCATTAGGTGCATATATGTTTACTAGAGTTGTATCCTCTTGTTGTATTGGTCCCTTTAGTATTATGAAGTGGACTTCCTTATATCTTGTTATGGCCTTCACTCTGAGTTGTATTTATTCAAATATAAGTATCCCAGATTTTTTTTCATTTCCATTTTTCTAAAATATATTTTTCCATTCCTTCACTTTCAGTCTGTGTGAGTCTCTTGTTCTGAATGGGTCCCTTTTAGACAGCATATAGGTAGGTCATTTTTTTTTATTCATTCAGCCACTTGATGTCTTTTGATTGGAGCATTTAGACCATTTACGTTTAAAGTTATTATTGATAGATACTTGTTTGTAGCCATTTTTATTTTTTTCTGCCTTTGTTCCTCTTTCCTTTTTCTCTTCTTTTTACAACAGTACCGTTAGCATTTCTTGCATTTCTGGCTTGGTAGTGATAAACTCCCTTAGCCTGTTTTTGTCTGTGAAACTCCTTATTTCCCCTTCAATTTTGAATGATAGCCTTGCTGGATAGAGTATTCTTGGATTCAGTCCCTTGCTTTGAATCACTTTGTATACTTCCTTCCATTCCTTTCTGGCCTGGTGTGTTTCTGTTGAGAAATCATTTGGTAATCTAATGGGAAATCCCTTGTACATAACTTTCTGTCTCTCACTAACAGCCTTTAAGATTCTCTCTTTGTGTTAACATTTGCCATTTTAATTATGACATGTTTTGTGTGGATCTTTTGGGGTTCATTTTGTTGGGGACTCTTTGTGCTTGTGTGACTTTATTCTACCCCAAATCAGGGAAGTTTTCTGACATTATTTCTTCAAATAGGTTTTCTAACCCTGCTCCTCTTCTTGTCATTCTGGTACCCATATTATATGTATGTTGCTTCGTTTCATGTTGTACCAAAGCTGCCTCAGGCTCTCCTCCTATCATTTTTTTTCCCAGTTGCAATTCAGATTGGGTGTGTTTTGCTTCCCTGTTTTCTAATTTGCTAATTCTGTCCTTTGCTTCTCCTAGTCTACTGTTGAAAGCTTCCATATTGTTTTTTTATTGTAGCTATATCACTCTTTGTTCCTCCTCATTCTTACATAGGTTGTTGATTTTCTCATCCATCCTGTTTATGAACTGTATGACCCTTATCCTTAATTCTTTTTCTGACAAATTGTATGCCTCCATTTCATTTAGTTCCTTTTCTGGTGATTCTTCCTTTTCTTCCCTTTGGGTGTTGTTCTTCTATCTCACCATTTTTGCTCTCATCAAAGTATCTAGGTGTTGAGTGGCTGCAGTGGTGGGTTTGGTGGTAGGTTGCGCAGTCATGGACGGTGTCTGCTCCTTGGGCAGTCGCGGGCAGCGGCTGCTCCTCGGGTGGTCACAGGGCAGCCTCTCCTTGCACAGTTGTGGGTGGCTGCTGCTCCTTGGTGGGTAACAGAGCGGCTTCTCCTCAGGTGGTCGTGGGTGGTGGCTGCTCCACGGGCTGCAGCTGTTCGTGGGGTGGCTGCTCCTCAGGTGGTCGCAGGTAGCAGCTGCTAATTGGGGGGGGCAGTTGTGGAGAAGCTGTTCCTTGTGTGGTTGTGGGAGTGGCTGCTCCTCCAGCCTTCATGGGTGGCAGCTGCTTGTGCAGCTGCTGGAGTCCTCATGGTGCCTGGGGCTGCTATCTAAGGCTTGGCTGTTCTCCTGCGGTTGCTGAGCCCAGGGCTGCTGTATAAGGCTTGGCTAGTTGTATGCATGTTTGCCGAGCCCTGGCTGCTGCCTCAGGTCAGCTGTTCTTGCACGTGAGCAGGAGTAGTCTCAGTGCCTGGGTCTAAAGCATCTGGCTGGCAGGAGGGGAGTGCACTCAGGAACTCCAAGGACCCCTCAGCTGGGGAAGCTGGAGTCCTAGTGTCCATGGGTCGGCAACAGGTCCCTGGCCAGAGTGGCTATAGCATCCCAGGTGGTGTCTGACAGCACCCTGGGTGGAGGTGAGGCAAGGCTTCCAGTCACAGCAACTCTCCCCTTCAAGATGATAAGGCCTCTGCAGCAGAGCCGGAGCTCAAGGAGAGATTTACGACAGTAGCAGAGGCTGCCCAGCTATGTGAGCCCAGTCCGCCAGCCCCTGTAGGTCCTGTGAGATCTAGCTGTCCCTCACACTCTCTCACACACACACACCATAAGTCCACAAACTCCCCTTTCACTCCCTCACTCACACTCTACCCCTCACTGCTGTCCTGTTGGCTGCCATCTTGGGATCCCCATAAGTACATTCTTTCAGAGTTTAATCTAAAACATTAGCCTAAAAGTATTTATTATCCATAAGGAATTTGTTGACTTAGTATTAAAACTATTTTTCAATAAATGTAGGTTTATATCCTTTTATCATTTATCAAGTACTTTTGATGTATACTATCTCACTTGATTTCAATAACATCTTTGTTAAATATGCCACCTTAAAAGATTTTTGTTGTTTTATAAATGTTTGAAAAAATACATACTTATATTCTAATATACACCCTATTTAGGAAACTAAGCTATAAGCTCTGGTTAGCCCAGGGCAATGTCTTATTCACTGTTGTATCTTCAACACCTAATACAACTAATTTAAGAGGCATTGTGTAAATATTTGATTCATTAATAAATGAGTGAATGAGAAAGCAAAGCACTTACTAAAGTTCCTACTATTGAGATGAGAAAAGCATTCAAAGATATTCAATGATTTGCTTAAGGGTATGTGGCTAGTAAGTGGAAATAGAACTGGAATAGAGATGAAATAAAATAATCTATATAACATAGTTAGCATAATGCCTAAGGCATACTAGGTGTTCAGTAAGTATACCATTTTTATATTCTGTGCACATATTCAAACATTTATGGTGTCCTTTTCACCATATTGCACCATAGTAATGGTGTGTGGGATAATCACAGAGACTAATTCAATATTTCAAATAAGTTAAATCTTGTCTATTAAATAGCAACCTATGAAAGGTAAATACATTCCCAAAGACTAAATAAGTTCTTTTCTTCAATTTTACACATTATCAATGACTTGATTTAAAACCCAAAGACAATTAAATTGAATTTTATGCAAGAGCATAAAAATCCAGCCGTCAGCTATTCATCACATTCCAATTTGTCTGTGTCAAAGAGAAAAACTTCCATTTAGTCTTCTGAAATCTATATAGACTGTATCTCCATTTTGCAAATTCTGAGCCATTTACTCTGTAAATTACCATGAATTGCAAACAAAAGCCCAGAAATAGTTCTGTGCAGATTCACACCAGTCAGTCAGTTCTGTAAATAGTCAGCCTTGCCTGAGTCCTGTTTTAAATAACATTCATTATTAACAATTCCATGTCATCCTTAGAGCTGATTATCATGCAGTGAGCCCCCCAAAGTAAGATTCTGAACATTTCAAAACAGGCACTGCAGACATTTAGAAATTATTTAGCCATATTGCTGCTAAACCAAGCCATCTATTGATACAAGTGAACATTTTACATTCATATGGCTGCTAGTTGGAAGGTATCACATTTTAGTAAGGGCAGAGAGCTGTCAGTTATTCAATTAAGGCTCATATTTATTTTTTAAAAAACATGAATTTTGTTGTCTTAACATTCTTAAAGACTTTGTAAGGAAGCTTTAGAGGGAGTGTTTATATTTTATTAGTAGATGATTATTTTATTGAAAGACTTTTAAATACTGATTTCTAGATCCACAGAATGAGCTTTTCTGTCATCCTCCTTATTCCAAACTCTTTTTTCCAGAATCTTATTTTTGCCACAAACATGGAAACTGTACTTTGAAAAGGAAACTCTAATTTGCCTGCCTTTAAGTAGCTGATTTATGTTTTAGGAAGTAGTTTGAGAAAAATGCTTAAGGTGAGAATAGCCAGAAGATGAAGTCAATGTCAAGTCAAATGGATTTCCTGAAGGTCATTCAGTCAGGTTTGAATTCAGGTTCCTCTGTCACTAGTACCTGTGCTCTTTTCACTATAGCAGGCTTGGAAAGATTCAAAATTTGCCTCTCCAACAATCCAAGAAGAAAATCCCTGGTGAATAGGGGCCATAAAAATTCCAAAAATGTGTTCATCAATATCCCTCTAACATCTATAAGTAAGCTTTCTTGAATAAAGTATGTACTGTAATCAATAATGAACAATATGTGCAATTAAAAGGTAAGGAAGTATTAACAGCTTCAAAAATTTATTTTTTCTAAGCTGATTTACAAAAAGATACACTGAGTAACTATATATCCAGATAAATAAATATCAGCAGTCATTATCATTTGGAGAGAATTTTGAAAAGTAAGCTTAGTGTTTAAGTTTTCTAGCTTTCTGGATTATATTTTGGTGCCATAATTATGGATGAATAAAAAAATAAATAAGAAAGCTGTTGAACCACTAATCTTTCCATCCTCTTTGGAGAGCATTTTTCAGACCTGGCTTGAGTTTTATTCCAATGGAGAAAACCTTTTATTTTGGGGTCTCTCTTCCTGCGCAACAAGTGTAAGATGGTAGCCTTGTCATTTAATGAAATAAAGAGGGTATTTATGGAGCCATGAACCCAAAATTAGGATGCCAACTACCCCAATACCTGGGGCCTGTGGAGCCCTTGAGATGTTATAGTCCTGTGTGTGTTGGATCGAGGGGGAATGGGAGGGGTAGACAGGAAGCTCCCTATACTACTGGATGCTGAGCTTGTGTACTATTCCTTCAGCTGGGAAAAAAATGGAGTCTCCCAGATTCCAGCTAACTTATTGTCTAGGCAACCTAGTGTGGGCATCTGTGTCATGTTCAAATGATCCTGCTTTCTGCAGTACAAATACTTACCTTTAGGGTTCTCTTTGGGGAGGGAGGAGTGAGGATGGAAGAGCCGGAGTGAGAAGGAAAAAATTAGATAAGAAAGCCCAACTACACACATTTGTAGGGTGAAAAAAACACCAAGATGAAACCGAGAGTCTGGGGACATTGACTACAAACTTCATCATTTTCAGTTTTGTTTAGGAAATTTCTGCCAAATACTAATGTAGAAAGGGTAAATTTATAAGAGAGAATATATGTTGATATTCTCATTTTAAAAGCTGGTGGCCTTATGTAACATTGCATGCACTCATCAAAGGCTACCACCCCTACTTCTAATAGTGATCCAAAAAGCACTTAGTCAACATGTTCATCTTCTTGAAACATTTATTTTATTACTGTAATTTTTATAGACACATTTTTTTATCCAACACATCACATGATCATCACTAACTTGCAATTCATAGTCCCAATGCATTGGAAACCACTGCTTCGTAAATTTACATGAAATCGTTTCTGTTTTTAGAGTCACACAGACGAATCCCAAATTTCTTACTGAACTTTCAATCAATATGGACATTATGCGTTTATTAGTTACTAAAGAATAGCCAAAGTTTCGTAATCGAAGCTATCAAACAAAAAAATACAAACACTAATCTATACTAATAAAAGGGTAATATGCTAATTAGACTGGACATCTTCCAGATGTCCTTCTGGACAAAGCCACAATGGTAGGGGCCAAGGCAGAGGTGGTTAGGGGCGATCAGGCCGGCAGTCAGAAGCAGTTAGAGGTGATCAGGCAGGCAGGCAGAGGGGTTAGGGGCAATCAGGCAGGCAGGTGGGCAGTTAGGACCCAGCGGTCCCAGATTGTGAGAGGGTACAGGTTGGGCTGAGGTACCCCCTTCCCTCGTGCACAAATTTTGTGCACCAGGCCTCTAGGTAATTATAAGGTGGTACAGCAAATATTTATAGTCACATGATTCTGAAGTAATTAATCACCTCTTTTTATTCCATGTGCTCAGCATTCTATATTTTACCTTTATTTTTTAATTTAAATTCTTTATTGTTTAAAGTATTACATAAGTCGCCTTTCCCCCCATTGACCACTCCCCTTTCATTTTATAGATGAGAAAATTTCACATGGATATGATCTTTAGCTCCTAATTGTCCTGCAGATCAATCTTTGTATTTGCATTTAACAATAATGTTTCTTAGTTCAACCAAGCTGGTTTTATTTTAAGACCTGGCTTCTTGGGCTGCCTAAGGAGATGGTTTTATTAGCATATGGTGTTTCTTTCCAGGGCTTTAAAGCATTAACTTACAAGGTGATTGAAAAAGGTGTATTAGCCGAAACCGGTTTGGCTCAGTGGATAGAGCGTCGGCCTGCGGACTGAAAGGTCCCAGGTTTGATTCCAGTCAAGGGCATGTACCTGGGTTGTGCGCACTTCCCTGGTGGGGGACGTGCAGGGGGCAGCTGATTGATATTTCTCTCTCATCGATGTTTCTAACTCTCTATCTCTCTCCTTTCCTCTCTGTAAAAAATCAATAAAATATATTTAAAAAAAAAAAAAAAAGAAAAAGGTGTATTGATAAATGGCTGCTTTACAGATGGATACATATCTATGAACAATCCCTTACTAAAAAGCTCAACTGTTCTTCATCCAATGGGTACTTAGACTTATATTTCCTGTTTATAACTATATTCACTCAAGGGAGAGCTACTGGAAATGAGATCTGGTCAATCTCTTTGTTATAACATAAGAGGGAGAATAATTTTCATTTTTGAAATTGAAAACTTCTGCTTGTCTGTGCAAGAATGGACATGATCTCAGTTAGTTTTGCATGCTTTAATTTTGGCAGATTAAGGAACAACATTAATTGATTTGAGGACAAAAGGCTCATGGCTCTTCATAATGACTATTGCCCAAATCTGGAAATACTTGATACAGCCTGGACAATGCAGTTCTAAAAAGTAGCTTCATTTAGACAGAAAATAACATGTAATAATCAATATAGCACCAAGGCTCTGAGACTCAGATGCAGTCTAAGCCAAAAGCATTCACTTATTAGGCCCTATGAGGAGACGGATTACAGATCAAACTTTGAGAATGTAATTTAATGCTCCTTATTTTCCTTCAAAGAAATGTAGTCAAAATGTTTTCCCTCTCCTGGTGCTTTGCCAGGCACATGCTGTGCAGGTCTTGTCAAAAGTGGACGTCACTACAGCTAAACTCATTTCCTGCCTAGGTCAGTCCTAAGATCCCAGTCCCTTTCTCCCTGATGTTTGCACTTTCTACCAATTCCTTGTAGTAACCTCACCCCTCACCTTTCAGAGAAAAGAAACAATCTCATTTATCAATCATTTAGTAGTAACTAATACTGCTGACTATTGTTTGCCTTCTTGTGACCATCCATTCACCACTCTGGTGACATGGTAATACCTAATTTGCCTTGTACCACACATCAGGGGCCTTCAGAGGTGATTAATTATTACTCAGAGGTAACAGACCACACACAACGGCCTGAGGAAGTGAAGACAGAAGGGTTCAAGATGAAGTTCAATTTTGTAAGGCCACCTCCACATAACTAAATTGATGACTGAGTTCTTCCTCTTTCCCCATTGTCTGCAGGTTGTCTCAGATTTTAAGGTTAATGTCAATTGAGGCCTAAGTGAGGAATTGCTACTGCTGATAGCCCAGAACTTTGAAAAAATAAAACAAGCTACTAGAACATGTCAAAATGCACACATTCACAGTAGATCCTCACTGCTGGAATACCAAGGATTTTTAATATCCTTAGGAAAAATACCTTGAATTCCTATAAATAATCAATTTGTATTTAGTCATGGTTGTTTATGCAGTCAGTTAGAAAGGATTTATTGTCCATGGGTTCAGTATGTCCAAAGATTCACAGAGAGGAGGAAAAGGGAACAATTAGTATTATAAAATAGCAAGTCAACAAGCTACATAGAAATCCAAAGATACTTTTGAGGGAGGTTTCAAATAGAATTCTAAGCCAAAGAATATTTTTCCTCTACCTATAGTTTAAATACTAATAGTGATAATAATAACTAACACTATTGACAAAAATTAGAGCATTTCCATGTTTAATAAGTTTTTAAAGGTAACAAAATAAGCATAGCAAAGAATGCAAAAAAGCTTATGGTTTTTAAAGGACTAGAACATTTGCTTTGTCTAGAATCTGGATAAAAGTTCCCAGGAAATAGGGTTTCCTGCTTCAGTTTCTTTATATGTGAGACAAAAGAACTAAATGAGATAATGTATGAGTAGCACTCAATAACATAAATAGCAATAGCACACAGTAAGCCTGTGTAAGTAGGTGGTCCCTACTGCAGATGAACAGTTTGCTCTAGGCATAGAACAGCTTCTGTAGCCTTAGTAACAGAGGATGATACTGCATTGCAGATTAAATTGAGCAAATCAAAGTTTCCACTTTTAAAAATATAAAAAACTAAGCTGATAAATAGCCTGATTGATATATCTAGGCTAGTGGGTCTCAGTTGGAGGCAATGTTGCTCTCTGGGGACATTTGGAGACATTTTTGGTTATCACAACTTGGGGGAGACAATACTGGCATCTAGTGGGTCAAGGCCAGGGATGCTGCTAACCATCCTATAAGGCACAGGTCAGCCCCCAGAACAAAATATCATCTGTCCTAAAATGTACATACTGCTGAGTTTAAAAACCCTAGTCTAAGTGGATGGACATAAATTAGGATATCAATTTTCCTATTGTTCTAATAGAACCAATGAGGGTGTCAGATGTAGTAGTGGATTTTTCTTAATATAGATTCATTTGACCGAAAGAAATAGATGGAGCTGGATATCGTATCGTGTTTCTCTGATACAATGTCTCCTTAGAAATTTAAAGAAACATATAAAGGTAGAAGTGATTTTAGAGCAGCATCTTGGAGGGATAAAAATTGAAGTATTTTATCAAATAGAGAATTAGGACCCAATAATGAAACATTAAACAATTTTCTAGGCCTGAAGACAAGACTATAGAGTCATGCTGGTATTGGGCGCACTTATAAGAGGACTAAATTTTAAAAAGTATTTCCACAGATATAGCTCTTGGTCATTTAAAATTTAAGAGCTAGAAAGACTGAACTTAAAACTCAATGGATTTGATTAGAGTGAGGTTTATTGAAAGGACAAAAAGTGGCTTCACTCAGGGAATGGTGGCTATTTTGCATTATAAAGCTTTCATTTATTTATAGAGATGCACACATACAAAGATACTAAATACAGGAGAGAATTGTTGTGATCCAAATATTAAATATTATAACTTCAGTATGTTAATAAAAGGTGGCATTTGGGGACATCAGCCTGATTGTGAAAACTAGAGTAGCTAATATTCGTTTATGGATGAAGATTTTTAATATCCTTAGGAAAAGCCATCTGAACAGCAAAAAAATGGATGAAATAAAAAGAGAATTGTAACATGCTTTTGCATAGCATTTTACAATGTACAAAATACTCTGACATTATTTATTTATAGAGTAATGTGGGAAAAAACTAATTATTTTCATAATGACTGTTTACTCCCAGGTGTCCAAAATAGTTGGCTTCTGATAACAGATCTTCATTGAATTACTGAGTGAATGTGTGGATTCCAAGAGCTCAAGTGGCAGTAATTATAGTCTAAAACATCTAACTCACTAATGGTAGTGAGAAATAGATGGAAGACATAACCTAACTCTGAAGACAGTCTATCATACCACCAACATAATGCACTGGGAAATAATAAGTGGATAATTCTAGCTGCTGAAATTCACAGGGAGCTATATAAACCCAGTAAATCACTGATAGAGGCTGTAAACTTGCCAGCAAATCAATTACAATATCTTTGCGATTTCTTTCTGTTTGTAACTAAAATAACAACACTGGGGATTTGAAACATAAGCCATCATTGATTGCTTAAAATCAGTTCTTGAGGTGGTGAAAGACACCCTAGTTACCAGTCATTAGCAAGGCCTTTATTATATCATTTAAAGCATGCATTGGGAAAAAAGGATTCTCTCTATATACACACAATAATGCTAACCCATTATCAGTAAGGCAAGCATTTTTACCTCTTTTTCTAGTAGTTAAGATGAGTTTGTATTAAGTAAGTTATATATTCTTGTCTAGCTTCAAGGTACGGCAGGACTGAGAAAATTATTTATGATACAGTTTATCTTTTGATCATGCATAATTAAGAAATAGATGGTTAAAACTCTGGAAAATCCCTACATTTCCTTTTAGTAACTAAGATATGCTTAGGAATAATTGAAAAGGATTTCAGTACTTGGATATGTAATGTTACTTCTTAGGATCATTGAATCTTAAAGCTAAGCAGAGCTTTAATATCTAGCACTATCTTACATTTGCAAATTAAAAAGCTAAGATTCTGGGGAGTTAAGACACTTATCCAAGTTCACATAGCTAATGTAGTGGCTTGTCAGGTTTTAGAATTCAGAGTTTCAAGCTGCCAATTCAGTGATCTTTTCATTATGTCATACTGTCCTAAGGTCACACTTGATTCTACCACTACCTGTGCAACAACAAAAAAATCGCATACCAGCTTAGCAAGAGCATTAGTATAGAGATGCTCTGTGAAATTCTTTGAATCTGCCTGCAAGAGATAAGACTTTCAAGTTCATGTCAACTGCTTACACCATCCCAGAATTATGGGTTCTTTCATTGTCACACAATGAAAGAATGCATGGAGAGCCAAGTATACATTTAAACCCCATCATTAAAATTTGTACATTTTCTTGTGTGTCCTGGAGATGTTCACATTTTCAAAGCTGACTCAAAGGTATAGACTTGAGCAGAATTCTTTCTACTAATCAAATAGCACATGAACTAATTTTTAAAAATCAGATCTAGAATATCCTTTAATAATCACATCTCTAATAATCATATTTTCATAAGCTGCTTTTTAGTTTAAAACCCATTTTATGTATATTAAGAATATGCTTGTACTAGATTTTGACATTTTATTATGTAAGACAAAGATGTGAACGTGACTGTGAGGTGAATAAACTGAATTTGAGCAGCGTAAATGCAAATTAAGAGAAAAATTACCCAGATAAGGACACCTTTAATAATGTCTGAAATGCATGGCAAACTGAGTGTGATTTGGGCAGATATGTGGATGCACCCTAAGGGAAAGATTACAGCAGAAATGGGAGGGGTAGATAAGATCTGTAAAAGATTGTATCAATGACCCCAATTATTCACTTCTACCTGTATCTTTACCTTTTGTCATGTAACTTTGCAGTCCTTTCTAAGAGAGGTGGGACATAATTCCTAACCCCCTGGGGTTAGTCATGATGACATACATGCATTAGCCAATAGGATTAGCAAATGTGATAGAGTCTTGAAAAGTGCTTACAAAATTGGGCTCATTCATTCTTGTGCTCCCCATGAGAAGGACATACCTCACTTTGGTGCTCCCAAGACAGAATGAAAGGCATGTGAATCAGAACTGCTACAGCCTAGAGAAAAGCCCATCCAACACAAGTATGTATGTGCTATAGTAAGTAATGAGTGGTGTGTGCCACTGAGTGTTAGGGTAGTTTGTTATTCAACAGCAGTTACCTGATATAGACAGTGTGGTTTCTCATGACTTGGGTTTATCTATTCATAAAGAATGCCAGAAAGTGGCAGAGGTTCTTGAATAGCAAAACAGCTCTCCAAATGACGTTACAAACTCTAAGCAAGTTATCATGACTATTTGCCCAGCAAAGAAGCTGAGTTTGGGACTGGTGACTGGTAAAGGGTGTTTGGAGAACTGGTGCTAATATGATTGGAGAGGTTTATGAGGGCCAGGGTTGGAATAGGGAGTTTCTCTCCTGAAGTCACATAGACTGGCACAGGCAAGATAAGACTAACAGTTGGTGAAAACAAGGAATTGGAACAGGAAGCTGTGAAAGCAAAGATACGTGTGTGTGTGTGTGTGTGTGTGTGTGTCTGTCTTGGGGGTAGGGAGGAGAAATTCAGGCAGCCCCTAAAAAGAGTAGGCACAAACAGGATGAATGGGTGTATCTAGGAGGGTGACAAATGGTTGTCTACATGAAAAGAATTGTTGGTGAGGCTTACATGACAGAGTAGCATGAGAAACTGATACTTTTTCTTCTCAATAGATTATAGAATAGAAATTATAGAATAAAGTAGAGTTTATAGCTGAGATCAAGTCTTATTTATAAACAAAAATAAATTTTTCCAAACGGAATTTTAAAAATTCTTAGTTTTTGGTTCAAAGATTCAATGCCTTCTGGAATTTTCCAAAAAGAGAAAACCAGGGCTACTGAGAGTAAGGAGAACAAGCATACCTAAGGTCCATCTACAACTATAGATAAGACTACAAACATTGAACACTGTTCCTATATCAGTGTTTCTGTATTCCTGTGTCCCTCCTGTATTCCTAAATGGACATTATCCTTTCATCTTACCTTCCTGAGAGAGTGACACTGTTAGTTACTCCCAAAGTATTGAGAAAACTATTCAACATTTGAGTAGCTCCACAAGGGAGATCAGATATCTTTATCATTGGGCATATTTTTCTGCCTCCAAAGATACTGGGGAAAGATGGGAGGTGAAACAGGCAATGTATCTTACAAAAGAAGCCTTCCCACTCAAGTTTTAAGCTGTAAAGTTTTCTGAAGGGTATGGAAAAATGAATTCTACCTGGGCTAACAGGTCCCAGAAACAGGCTGGAGAATTGCCAGGATACTGCTCACTTAGAACAAAGGTGCTCAGAGGAAAGTGGTGGATATGAAAGTGGTGGGAGACCCCAGCTGAGAATCAGCTAGGAACTGTGCATTGGAACTGCTTGGAGGTGATTCCTTCATCAGCAGGGCTGTTGGGATCATCACCTTCCCACAATGAATGAAACTTTTGAAAATAGGATGAATAGTAGGTGAAAAACTATACAAGTTCAATCAACTTGCCATTGGTAGTTCTATAAGGAGATGAAATACCTCTCATCTTTTCCCTTTCACTGTTCCTTGTCTTCATACTGGAAATTTTTTTTATATAAAACAAATTTTTAAAAAGAATATTTATATCAGCCCCTGTGCTATACAGACATGAAATGCAAGGATAATGTAATCTGTCTTCATAGGCAAATTTAAAAATATATGTAATATCATGTGATCTAAACAAGAAATAAAAGGCAAACAAATTTTAATATAAAATATATTTCAAATGTAAATGTTTGGGGAAGAGGCATATGAGAACTCACTGTACTTTCTGCTCAGTTTTACTGAGAACCTAAAATTGTCTAAAAAATAAAGTTAATAATAACAATGCCAAGATCTCAGAAAAGATTATTTCCAATTAAAAACAGAAATGCTGTTTTTAATACTGTTTTATGTTATTGACTTTGTTGAAACTTTGAGATTTTTTGATATTTTGAAATAAATTCTCAATAGTTATATTCATGTATATTCCTGGGATCTCCATTATGGGGACAGGTATATAATGCAGACTGTCTCAAGAATGTTGTGTTGGCCACACAAATATGAGTGGCATTCCCATTGGAGGTATGATTTTCCAGATGAGTAAACAGTTTCTAGTAAAATTTCAAACAAATAAATTCAATCTTTTTTCAGTGCTACAATTAATAACATTTACATTCCTGGAAAATACTGTTGTTATTAAAATTGTGCAAAATAAGTTTTTAAATAAAGAAATGTAATTAAGCTCTACATTTGACAATTATTAACAAGTTTTTACCATCATGAATGTCCAGTGGGACATTTGAAAGTAGTATAAGTTAGTAAGATAATTTGTCATGGTTTAGGTTTGTCCCACACACTATCAATTATGACCTTTGCCCACTATATATCAATAATGCCTCCCCCAAAACATTGGGACCACAAACCCACAAATTTTCTTAAGAATAGTAACTGTCTCAAATTATGTCATTTAAAAATAATCAAACTAAAATTCCTTAAGCCAGTCAGAGAAAGATAAGCATCACATGATCTCACTCATATGGGGAATCTAATGAACAAAATGAACTGTTGAACCAAAAGAGATCCAGAGACATAGAAGCATGGAACAGACTGTTGAATTTCAGAGGGAAGGTGTGGGTGGGTCGGAAGAGATCAACCGAAGAGCTTGTATGCCTATATGCATAATCCATGGACACAGACAGTAGGGTGGTGGAGGCCTGGGGTGGGGCGTGGGGGCAGCATAGAAGGGGTCAATGGGAGAAAAAAGGGGACATATGTAATACTTTCAACAATAAATATATTTTTAAAAGATGATACTTAGATAAGTATTTCCATTTTTTTTATTTTTTTTTAAATTTTATTATTTATTACAAAGGATATTACATATGTGTCCCTTTTTCCCCCCAGAACAGCTCTCAGAAACAATGGCAAAAAATATGTGTAATATCCATTGAATATATATGTAAACTTGATCTTTGTGTAGAATTCACATTCAAGTCACAGATCTAAAGCTGGAAACAATGAATCTTTCTTTCAAATCTAACAGTTTCTGGTGAATTTTGCATCATTTAAAACAGGTAGCCTGGTAGGTGTGGCACAGTGGTTGAGCATTGGCCAGGAGGTCACGGTTCCGTTCCCAGTCAGGGCACATGCCTGGGTTGTGGGCTTGATCCCCAGTAGGGGACATGTAGGAGGCAGCTGATCAATGATGATTCTCTCATCACTGATGTTTCTATCTCTCCCTTCCTCTCTGAAATCAATAAAAATATATTTTTTAAAAAGATAATAATTGTTATAGGTCTCTGACAATGTTAAGAATTTTTTTGTGTCATTGCTAATACTTTCAGTTCATACAAAATGAAAGCCAAGACAACTTAATAATTTTGAAATAGTTGATGCTTAATGCCAAGTGTAGAGAATGTCTTTTAAATGTATTTTTAAACTTTTTATTCAGCAATAATTTCAACCTTACATAAGAATTAAATAAATAGCATGAAAAATTACCATGTGCCATTAACAAAACAAAAAGGCAACCAACCAAATGGGAGAAGTTATGTACAAATAGCACCTCCAATAAGGGGTTAATATCCAAAATATGTAAAGAACTCATAAAACTCAACACCAAACAAACAATCCAATTAAAAAATGGGCAGAGGACCTGAACAGACACTTCTCCCAAGAAGACATACAATTGGCCAAAGATTATGAAAAGATCTCAACTTAAGTAGTTATTAGGGAAATGCAAATCAAAACTCCAATGAGATACCACCTCACAACTATTAGAATGGCTGTTTATCTATATATATATATAAAAGGCTAATATGCAAAATGACCCCTTTGGAGTTTAACCTGGAGAATTGGAATTTGATTGCTCTCTATGATGTACGCTGACTACCAGGGGGCAACATGGAACAAAGGAAGGCCCTGGCCGGCAGTCTGCAGCTGGGGAAGGGAGGTCCAAGCTGACAGCTGGCAGCTGAGGAAGGGAGACCCCGGCTGGCAGCCAGAAGTCCCCAATCGGCCCTGATTGCCGGCCGGGCCTAGGGACCCTACCTGTGTATGAATTTGGTGCACTGGGCCTCTAGTTATTGATAAGACAAGTAATAAAAAGTGTTAGAGAGGTTGTGGAGACAAAGGAACCCTCATTCACTGTTGGTGGGGATGTAAACTGATACAGCCACTATGGAAAACAGTATGGAAATTCCTCAAAAAATTAAGAGAGTTACCATATGACCTAGCAAGCCCTTTTCTGAGTATCTACCTAAAAATTTGAAAACATTTATTCATACCTTTATGTTTATTGCATGTATACATTTGTGCATCATTCACAGTGGCCAAGACATGGAGATAACCAGTGTTCTTTGATAGGCTGCATAAAGAAGATGTACATAAGGCCAGAGAGAGGAAAGAGGGGATAAATGGTGATAGAAAGAGACATGACTTAGGGTGGTAAACACACAATACAATATATAGATGATGTATTATAAAATTGTGCACCTTAAACCCATATAATTTTGTTAACTACTGTTATCCCAATAAGTTCAAATTCAAAATAAATTAAAAACTTTAAAAAAAGATGTACATGTATACAATGGAATACTACTCAGCCATGCGAAAAGATGAAATACTGCCATTTCCAACAGTGTGAACAGATCTTATGACTATCATGCTAAGCAAAATAAGTCAGATGAAAAAAATTAAAAACTGTATGATTTCACTCATATGGGATATAAAACTGAAAGCAACACTGACATTTTAAAATAATTGTTGAGTGGCCCTCCATTTGGATTTGTCTGGTGTTTTCTAATGATTATATTTAGATCCTGTGTTTTTGACAGAAACATCATAAAAGTAATGTGCCTTTTCTCATACATCCCATCATTATGTATATGATGTTATTTTGTCCATTATTAGTGATTAGAGAATATCTTCACAAGAAAAAAAAGGCCGAAACCGGTTTGGTTGAGTGGATAGAGCGTCAGCTTGCAGACTGAAAGGTCCCGGGTTCAATTCCGGTCAGGGGCATGTACCTGGGTTGCGGGCACATCCCCGGTGGGAGATGTGCAGGAGGCAGCTGATCGATGTTTCTAACTTTCTATATCTCTCACTTCCTCTCTGTAAAAAAATCAATATATTTTTTAAAAAAAGAAAAAAAAGATCTAGGAAAAGTGAGCTTACTCAATTTGGTGCTTTTTCATAAGTGTGGAAGTCATAAGTTGATTTGACCCAAACACACAATTTTCTTTGAAAATAAAAAGTCAGTCCCTAGTCAACATAACCAATTCAACATCACTTTTCTTGACATGAGCTGAGAGTTCTGAATTCAGATTTAAATTATGTTGACAATTAATATGCATGATGATATATCCTGTCAAAGGCCTAGATGGAACTTAGCTGGTGGTCAGAGGATATTGCTTTAGAGCCAGGATGCTTGGGAATTACGTGCTTCAGAAGGAAAGTGGACCACCTCATGAGACTGCATATTGGGTCTTTGCAAACGGTTAGCTGTAAAGTGCTTTCCTGCAGCTCAAAGAAATGAAAAGGATGAGATTCATTTTTCTCTCATTTTGTTTCCATCTGATTCTGTTCTGCTAGCAAAGTACTTGAAGTAAAGCATCTATTAATCTTGGAACAACCACTGAATTTAATTACCATGCCTAATGTTAGCTTGTACAAAGTGTTATAGGGATATGTTTTCTTCCATAAGAAGTACAGTACAATATGTTCTTCTATTTCAAATCCAGCTCACTTAATTCCAGTGCTTTGACAGGAAAAAGCAATACTGGTGCCGACCTTCATAGTCAGACAGCTCACTCTCTAAACTACACACCTGAAAAAAATCCCATCCCAATTGCCTTCATCACGACATGCTACTATATAGAACTATTTCTGTCTCCCCCCTCAAAAAATATAATTAGGAAAGCATGAATAATTATTGCATTCCAAGAGACCATGGTGAATGTTATTAGTGTATAAAGCATATTGCATGAATTTACCAGAGGTCTTTATTCTGAGCTCACATATGTTCTGCAAAGCTATCATTTTAAACTGTTCATAGAGTGCTGCTGAATGGCACATTTCATTTCCTTGTATGGCTACTCACCTTTTTGGGTGGGGTGACTGGCAGGTATTAAATGCTACATGCTGTGATGGGAATCTATACAAAGTTTATACTTCTCTGCACATTTTTAGGAAAGGCAAGTAAGATGAAAACAGAAAGTCATATTGATTCTCTCTGTGGGTCTCTTGAATTAAGAGGCCATTTAAAACTGGAAGGTTATTTGATGGTATGTTGGGTAATTGGATACAGGGTCAGCATGTACTTTAAAAACAACACTATTAACAACTGTGAAATGATAACCCTCCATCTTTCCAAAGGAGTGAAGGAAAGGAATTTAACTATAGTCACAATGCTATGGATTAGATCTCCAGAATTTATTCATCTTCTAACTGCAAGTTTGTACTCTTTGACCAACATCTCTGTGATTCCCCCACCTCCCAGCCCCTTGTAATCATAAACGCTACAATATTACTCATATTGAAATATATAATTATATCAAATAAACACACTGTACACCTTAATTTATACATTGTTATATGTCAATTATATCTCAATGAAAATTTAAAGTATAGAAAGAGGTATTTAGGTTGTGTATTTTGAAAACAGCAACAACACTAGTCAAACAGTATATTTTCTCTGGAGAGTCTAAGAAGGGGAAGATGCTGTCATACTTGAGCTGCTAGTCAGAGTTGGGCTAGAAAGCATCGTAAATTTTTTGAACCTTTGAGACAGGCATAGTCATGCCAAGGAGGTGATCTTATGAGGTCAAGTCAGAAATAGTTATTTCAAAGAAGTGTCACAACCTGTGTTCACCATTATCCATGCTACTCTGATTTTTCTGTCATATTTAAGCTCTGATCATTATTAAAACTGGTTTTATATTAATACTAGAGGCCCATTGCATGAAATTCATGCACGGGGGGCGGGGGGAGTAGGGAGTGTCCCTCAGCCCGGCCTGCACTCTCTCCAATCCAGGACCCCTTGAGGGATGTCTGACTGCGGGATTGGGCCTAAACTGGCAGTCGGACATCCCCCTCACAATCCGGGACCACTGGCTCCTAACCACTCACCTGCCTGCCTGCCTGATTGCCCCTAACCTCTCTGCCTGCCTGCCTGATCCCCCTAACTGCTCTCCCCTGCTGACCTAATCATCTCTAACTGCCTCTGTGTCGGCCCTACCACCATGGCTTTGTCCAAAAGGATGTCCAGATGGTTGTCCGGAAGATATCCAGTCTAATTAGCATATTACCCTTTTATTAGTATAGATATACTGTGCCTCAGTTTTACTCTTCTCTAAAAGAACCACACACACTAAAGCTTTCAAATGTGACCATAAACAATAAAAATAAGAATAATCCTATACTTGAATTATGATTACAATCATATATTTTCACAATTATATTTTTGTTATTTAAATTCTCAATACCTCCCTCATATACCTCTTGATTATGCATTCTTCCCAATCCAACAGGACTAGGGGCAAGGCTGTGTACACCCCCATCTTTTCCTTTGGCTATTGGGCATTTATTGCAAACAGAACATCTGAGGTATAAGAAGCTGACCCAGACCCGTGCCTGCCCCTGGCTAGGGATGTGGCAGTCTTTCTTCACCTCATGCCAGGCCCCCAGCGTTGAGGTAGCTGCATCTTAAGCCCCCACAGTACAACTCCCCAGGCTTGCTGAATTCCCATGTAGATCCAAGCCTGAAGGGGAAGAGGAAGGAAGAAATGCAAACAGAAGAAGTCCTAGCTTCAATGGAAAATGCCCATACCCCCAACAAACATTTCAGCCTCTGAGGAAAGGCTCCTTCCTGCCTATCCATCCCACTGGCAGTGGGGATAGAGTGGCTGGCTGCTGGGTTGGTGGGTCATTGCTGCTCCAGGCTGTCTTCAGTCACCCCCTGGTAGTTGGGGTCAGGGTAGCTATGGCCTGTCACATTGTGGTCCATCTCTATCTTATAGTGGATCACATTCCACACTACCATGTCAGTCTCACTTGCGGTGTTGGGTATCTCCACTGTGAAGATAAGTCAACTCTTCCAGGCCACCTTCAGCAGCTTTAGGACCTTATGGTTTGGGCATTGTCCAGAAGTTAGCACTAGCAGAGAAACCCTATGGTAGTAAAGGGCTTCCTGGGGTTGGGGTGGCTCAGGGCCCCGAATGTCATAAGGAATATTGTAAACTATGGGTATTATCCCACAGTCCCTGTGGCCAGTGAGTGACACCTGGAAGCTGATCACCTTCATCTTCCCCTGAGTCTGAGTACCAGTTTTCTCTCCATAGATGGCTTTGCAGGAAGGACATGTAAACTTCCATCCTTGTTCCCACTGCAGTACATGGCCAGCAGGCAGAACATTTGGAAGGCATAGCTACACTTGGTGAGGCAGCCCATAGCCACTGACATGATGGTCTTGCTGTTGGTCACATCACTCATTTTAATATTCCATACCTCCCTGCCCAAGTAACCAAACCCCCTCATTGCTGCTGCACCTTCATCTGGAAGGCTTACCTTGCATTGCTGCCACCACTCCTATTCCACACTCGCATCTTCAGAGCTCTAAATTCTTCTCATCCTTCTAAGTTTAAATGCAGGTCCCTGAAATTACTCCTGACCACACAACCCCCCCTTTCTCTATTTACCTATAATCCTTTAACTATACCTTACTGGTTATAAAGCTCTTGTTCTCTTTTGAACCTTTTGTTCATTCATTTGTGCAATAATTATTTATTAAATGTTTCCTATGTGATAGGTGATGACTATAAATAAGACACCATGTACATCTGGGTCTTCAGAAAGCTCCCATTCTCTTAGGAAATGTAGTCATTAAGGAAAAAATGACAAAAGTGGCAAATTTAAAAAAAAAAAACACCAAATAGTATAGTTGTGCCCCAAAGGTTATGTTTCTAACCTAGTTTAATGGGTCAGAAATGTCTGTCCTTGGTTAAAAGGTATCAGGTTATATGACACAAGGGTTGAATTACACTTTACTTGGCTGGAGTACCACAAGACAAAAATTCATTGTTCTGGAAATCCCAGAACAACCCACTCATATCCACACTTAGTTTGGACTTCAGAAAGCATATGATTCAATTGCAAATAATGTCAAGAAAAACTGGACCCACAGTGTATATATCTAAGAGTCCCCCAGAGGTTCACAAAGGTTTGAAGCTGCCCATTCACAGGACTTTTCCTGAGTCTTGTCTATAGGCCAGGCCTGGTACCATGTGCTAATGATAAAGTGCTGATAATGACAAGCTCCCTTCCATCAAAGAGCTAGTGGTCTGGCAGGAAAGACACACCTGTGAACAAATAATGGGTTATTGATTCATGTATCTCTTCATCTGGCTCATTGCTTCTAGGTTTGTATTCTCCTACCAAATCTCTTGCATCTCAGACCCTGCTTATCTACTTCACTAATGAGGGAGTCATCAACTGTCTATTCCAAGCTAGTTCTTGTGTGACATTTGTGGAGACTCCGAGAGAAAATCCTGAGCTTTCTCAGACAGAATCTCTCTGGTCGTTCTAATTGGGGTATCAAGCTGTGTCTGCTGAGGCCCCAACTACTGTGGAAAAACAATCAAGGAGAGGCTCTCCTACTCATCTATTTTATCCTCTTATACAGTTCCCTTATTTTCAGTCTTAGAGACTCATTTTCATGACAGAATATCCCATCACTTTTGTTCTAGGAAATTTGAAGAGCAGATGGAAGGATGGAACCCATAGCTTTTTCCCCTTTTTGAGATTTTGTACATATATGAAAAGCAGAGAATCCCCAACAGCTATAATGTAATATCATATTAGAGCTCTTTATGCTATTAGAAGAGTAAACAGTAAATTTCCTGTGGGTAGGCACAGTCTCTTGTTCCTATCCCCTGAATCATTTAGTGCAGTGTCTTTTACTTAGTACACACTTAGCCAATAGAGTGTGTGAGTGAATAAAGAATGGATTAATGAATAAACAAAGGAATAAAAAATTAATTGGAAAAGTTAAATAACAGGAAACCAAAAACATTTAGAGTTAACCATGAAAGTGGAACTTGTGCCCGGCCAGTGTGGCTCAGTGATTGAGCATCATTGACCTATGAATCAGGAGGTCACGGTTCAATTTCTGGTCAGGGCACATTCCCCGGTTGTGGGCTGGATCCCCACTGTGGGGAGTGCAAGAGGCAGCCAATAAATGATTCTCTCTCATCATTGATATTTCTACCTCTCTCTCCCTCACCCTTCCTCTCTGAAACCATTGAAAATATATTTTAAAAAAGAAAATGGAACTTGAAGAAAGGAATTATGTCATTCCATTATTTTTAGTTATATTTGGTCAGTTTGGCTAATCGAATCTAAAAAAAGACAAACATGCAAATTGACCATACCTTCACTATGCCTTAAGCCACGCCCACCAGCCAATCAGAGCGACTATATGCAAATTAACCCAACCAAGATGGCTGCCGGCAGTCACGCAGCTAAAGCGAGCAGGAGGCTTGCTTGCTCCAGCGATGGAGGAAGCCAAGGATCCCCGGCTGCCGCCTCCTCGCC
>NW_006282518.1:445771-451311 GCF_000327345.1 Myotis davidii | reverse complement strand
CACACACAGGAAAAAGATCATGACTATTCAGTAAATGATGAATAAGAAATAGAAATAATCTAAGAGCTTGTATCCAATGCCATACCTGAAATGTCTTGGAGTAGAAACAAAATAAATTACTATTTCCAAAATAAATAATTACTATTTCCTGAAATAAGTGTTGAATATGTAATTTTTATTTTTTACCAAATAAATGAAGAGCAAAGGGTAGTAGGAAATGGAAAGGTAATGAGGCATGAAGAACATATTCCTATAGAGAAAGTATTTCTTCCTCCATAACAAATGTGTCTGTGTTGCCCTGATGGGTTGCCCAGTCATTTGAAAACATATGAGCAATGTTGCCCTATTTTGCTGTTACAAATCTTGGTCTTCCAAGTTATTTATTAACTACAAAAGGAATGATGGCAACTTTATAAGTGGAAAACCCAACAGACACTACTTTAACCAAATGATCAAGGTTAACATCAGTAACAGGACTTATTGACATCATAAAACCTTTGATGTGAAACATTGAGAAGGAAACACCATAACTCTGTGGCATTTTTGCCAAAAATTCTAACCTCAATCCAATTATGAGAAAGCCTCAGACAAATACAGATTGAGGGACATTCTACAAAATAACTGGTCAATAGTTTCAAAAGTGTCAAGGTCTTAAAAGAGAAGGAAAGGCTGAGGAAATGCCACAGATTAGAGGAGACTAAAGAGAAATAACTGTTTAATGGTATGTGAAACCCTGGATTGAATTATAGATCACAAAAAGGACTTTAGTAGGAAAACTGGTAAAATTTAAATACAATCTGCAGTTCAGTTAGTATTATACCAATGTTTTGGTAATTATAGCATGGTTATTTAAGTAATTAACATTAGGAAAAGCTGGCTAAGGGTTATATGGCAACACTGTACTATTTTTGTGCTTTTTCTGTAAATCTAATATTAGCTCAAAATATAAAATTAAAAATCAGAGGACACCAAAACATTAGTGGACATTAAGGACACATTTTAGAGTGGCCTAAATGTCAGGATGATGTGACTTAAACATTGAAACCATGTGTAATTTCTCTTTATCCAGTCTTAACAAATGGTATCCACCATTAGTATCACTCCACATATCTATTCAGTCTGCTAGGTGCTATAGTGCTCACTGTCATTACACCATCTGATTTTAGTAATTTAAATTGGCTATATTACATTAGTTTTTTTAAAAAAACCAAAGAAAAAGCTCAAAATTTTTTGAAAGCACTGCCATCTGCTCCTATAAAATGCTATATTTCCTTTTATCTGATATTCACTGTCTACCAGACCAAAAATATGTTTCCCATCATCATGTCATTCTAACTTCAGTGGTAAGGAAGCTTACCACTTATCAAAATAATGCTCCAATATTTTTGGTATTTAAGTGTGAGAAATCAGTTAGTCTGACTCTACATAAAAACAAAACACACCTCATAACCCCCCTCCCCCCAATTCGTCTCATCTTCATTCTCTGGGAATAGAATTTTTGGAAGCAATTCTCACCACAATGTGGAAAATACATCTAATTTCCAATGATCAGTTGCCAGATAGTTAAGGGTTTATTCTGTCAGAACTGTCTCATTTTTACAAGAGCAATTAAGTCTTTTCCAGCTTGAGGCTAACATTCTTCAAATTGATTCAGATGCAAAAGCTGAAGTGAAATTCAAACTAAGCAGGAAGCGATTTTCATCTGGACTTCTACTAAATGAAGTTAATCATAACATGTATATGAAAATTCTTAACTATTTTTAAAGCTACAATACACTTTGTAGATATATATTTTATAAACAGTTGTTTATATAATATAGTTGGTTGCAGTTGTAAACAGCCAAACATCAACTTATCTTGAGCAAAGTTAGGCTCTAATTTTTAGTATGAAATTATATAAACATCAAATCTTAATTATGAATCTATTTATTTTGGTGGCCATTGGTATGTCAGAATTCCTTGAGCTATAACATAATATATAGGAGTTGGGAAGTGAATAATAGAAAGGAAATAGAGTTAATTAGATATGGAATACCTTATAGAGATTTACTTCAGTAGGTTGATAAGAATGACATGGCAGATGGAGAAAATGATTGTTCTGGAGTTAGGAACTTGCTGATAAATATGGAGGAGCTTTGAGGGGAGATAACAAGGACACACATGGAAGACTGAGCCCTCAGTGATGTGGAGGAAACCTGTCTCTGAGGTGGAAGGTAGGAGAGAAGTTGAAGGTGGATGAGGATGCAGAGAAAGATAGGTGGAGTGGAGGAAAGCTGAAGTTAACAGCGTATGATTTCTGTTCTTTTCCAGCAAAGTCAGAGACTAGTGGATGTGTTGGGAAGACAATGGAAGCAAGAAAGGAGGAATTTGGGGCTTTAGGGAAATGGACTCAGCACTGTGGAGACTGGCACTGATATTATTGAAAGGTTCCTGGAAAATAAAGAACAGGTGGCCCACATTAATTTGTAGTACAATCATTACCTAAGCTTTGAGTGTTTTTTCTAGCACCCTGGGCATATTAGTTGTGATTTTTCTATAATTCCATTATTTCCTTTCTAATGAATTTTAAGCAAGTTTACATTTAGTCTAAGAAATAGCCACTGGCATTTTTTTTTCTGTAAAGTCTAAATGAGTCCATTCCAGTCCATTTTATAATCTTCCCTATCTTTGTGCTTATTGTAGCTTCCCAGAGGTTGGCTATATCCCTCAATTTCTTCCTTTTCAAGAACTGTATACATGTGCTGTTTTAACCTTGTTCTGCACTCATGAAAATAGGGAAGTTTTCTTTTCTTCTCTCCTATAAACAAAGAATAGGCCTTCCTATGATTTTTTTTTATTGAGGTAAAATTGGTATATAGTATCATATTAGTTTAAGGTGTAGAGCATAATAATTTGATATTTGCATACAGTACAAAGTGATCATCACAATAAGCCTAGTTACAATCCATCCCCATAATAATTACCCTCATTATCATTTCACTCATCCTACACCCTTTCTGCTTTGATAACCTTTTTAATTTTAATTTTTTTGGTTAATCTTTACCCAAAGATATTTTTCCATTGATTTTTAGAGAGAGTGGAAGGGAGGGGGAGAGACAGAGGGAGAAAGAAGCATCAATATGAGAGAGATACATCGATTGGTTGCCTTCCACACGTGTCTGACCAGAATCAAATCCAGGACCCTTCAATTCTTGAGCTGATGCTCTACCCAGTGAGCCAAACCAGCTAGGGCTCCTTTGATAACAACCAATCTGTTCTCTGTATCTATGAGTTTTGTTTATTTTATTCATTCATTTTGTTTTTGAGATTCCACATATAAATGAAATAATATTATATCTGTCTTTGTCTGACTTATTTCACATAGCATAATGTCCATCCATGTTGTCAAAAATGGAAAGATTGGTATTCCATTGTAAATATCACTTCTTTATCCATTCATCCATCGATGGACACTTACTAGTAGGTTGTTTTCATGTCTTGGCTGTTGTAAATAATGCTGCAATGAACATATGTGTGCATATATCTTTCAAATTAGTGTTTTTCTTTTCTTCGCATAAATACCCAGAAGTAGAATAGCTGGATCCTATGATTTTAAAGGATGCGTTTAACAGACTGTGGGTTGCCAAAGGTGAGGGGTATTGGGGTCAGGTGGGTACTTGAAATATTGGGGGAATCACTTTGTAAAGTATATGATTGTCTAACCACTGTGCTGTACACCTGAAACTAATATGAAATAATATTGAATATAAATTGTAACTGAAAAAATGAAATTCATTTTTTTAGAAAAGAAAGTGATTAAAAGTGAAAGTTGTTCATGGAAGACCTATAACCTGGCAATGAATGTTGAAGACAGGATGGGTTGGGGCTGGGGATAGATGAATAGTCAAATATGAAGAAATAAATAAATAAACACCTAAGAATAAATTTAACCAAAGATATAAAAGACCTGTACTCAAAAAATTATAAGACACTGAAGAAAGAAATTGAAGAAGCTACAAATAAGTGAAAGCATATATAGTGTACACGTATAGGAATAATTCACATCATTAAAATGTCCCTACTACCCAAAGCAATCTATACATTCAGCACAATCCCTATCATGATACTAATGGTGTATTTCACAGAAGTAGGGCAAAAAATTTCAAAAATTTATATTGAACCACAAAAGACCCCAAAAAGCAACAGCAATCTTGAGAAAGAAGAACAAAGTTGGAGGACTCATGCTACCTGATATCAAACTATACTATAAGGCCATAGTAATCAAAACAGCATGGTGCTAGCATTTAAAAAGACAAAAAGTCAATTGAACAAAAAAGAGAACTCAGAAATAAACTCATGCCTTTATGCTCAATTAATAATATTTGACAGAGGAGGCAAGAACACATACAATGGTGTAAAGACCATCTATTCAATAAAAGATGTTGGACAGGTATGTGCCAAAAAAGTAAAACTAGATCGCCTTATAGCATACACAAGAATAAACTCAAAATGGATTAAAGACTTAAAATTTTAGACTCGAAACCATGAAAATTCTAGGAAAAAAAAAACATAGGCAGTAAAATCTCAGACGTTTCTCATAGCAAAATGTTTTCTGATATATCTCCTCAGGTGAGGGAAACAAAATAAAAACTAAATAAATGGGACTACATCAAACTAAAAAGGTTGTACACAGCAAAGGAAACCATAAACAAAGTGAAAAGACATCCCACTGAATAGGAGAACATTTTCACCAATGATACATCTGATAAGGGGTTAACATCCAAAATTTATAAAGAACTGATAATATTCAACACCAAAAAAACAAACAATCCAATTTAAAAATGGGCAAAGGACCTTAATAGACACTTCTCCAAAGTGCACATACAGATTGCCAATAAACATATGAAAAACTAGTCAATGTCACTAATCATCAGAGAAATGCAAATTAAAAACACAATGAGATATCACTTCATACCTGCCAGAATGACTACTATCAATAAATTAACAAACAGCCAATAAGTGGGGCCAAGGATATGGAGAAGAGGGAACCCTTGTGCATTGTTGGTGGGAATGCAGACTGTGGAAAGCAGTATAGAGTTTTCTCAAAAAATTAAAAATACAACTGCCATTTGACCCAGTGATTCCACTTTTGAGAATATATCCAAAGAGGTCTGAAACACTAATTCAAAAGAATATATGCATCCCTATGTTCATAGAAGCGTTATTTACAACTAGAAGCCGGATGCACAAATTTGTGCATGGGTGGTTGGCTGGCTGGCCCCGCCCCCAATTGGTCCCCCTCCCTAATTGGGGGCAGGGCCGGCAAAGGGAGGGGCTGTTGGCCAGCCGGCCCCGGCCCCTGGTTGAACTCCCAGTGGAGGGGAAAATTTGCATATTAGCCTTTGATTATATAGGACTAGAGGCCAGGTGCACAAAAAGTTGTGCACTCGGGTGGGTCCCTCAGCCCGACCTGTGCCCTCTTGCAGTCTGGGGCCCTTCGGGGGCCCCTTCCCCTGGCTGCTGGCACCAGTTTTCCTCCGGTGCCCGGAACCCAGGCCTTC
>NW_006282518.1:444398-445330 GCF_000327345.1 Myotis davidii | reverse complement strand
GCCTGTTCAGGACCCACTAGATCTCCCTGCAGTGCCGACCCAGCGCCTGGTAGTTCCTGCAATTGAGTTCCCCTTGGCACCGCAGCCGCTGGCCTTGGGCTGCCTCCTCCTCTCCATCTCGTTCCTGGAGGCTGGAGCTGCCCAGATCCCCAGACATGAACTCCACTTCGGTCTCAAGCTTGCTTTCCAGGATGTGACCACTGAACAGCGGAGGCAGCGCCAGCTCCAAGCAGGGAGGTGCTGAGAACTCCTCAAAGCCCACAGCTGCCATGGACCCCTCTCTCTGCTCCAGCTCCATTTCTCCCTGGCTCCTGGCAGAACTTCCAACCTTGAAAGCCTCTTAAAGTGCAAAATGACCTGCTGGATCTGATTTCATGGCTAGGCACACAGGCCCCAGCCGCTAAGCCTCCTGGGAGTTGTAGTTCTCTATTTCCGCTTGCTTTCCTCACCCCACCCCAACCCCGAGTCCCTGCTGAAAGGCCCTGCTTGCTGGTCTAAGGCCGCTGGCCAGGCATCTGAGTCACCTCCATCTTTATTCCTGTCCCAACACCGCACAGTCTGACCACGGAGACTCTCCGCTTGGCAGGCCCCTGGGTCTCCTTCTGGGGCTAGGGATGTGCCACTGCCCCGGGCATCATATCGCGTGCCCCTGCGGTGACATAGCCCTGGCCCCTGGGTCTTCTTCTGGTCCCTGGCTGCGCCGACACCCAGGCCCTGGATCATGTTCCCAGGCGATGGGTCTCCTTCTGGGGCCTGGATGCGCTGCCGCCCAGGCACCAGATCACGTCCCCGGCCCCTAGGTCTCTTTCTGGGGCCTGGCTGTGCGGCCCGGGACTGCGTCCCCAGGCAGGGGTGCAGCCTGGCCTCTGGCCCCGCCTCTGGGTGTTCTCAGATCACTGGTGATCCATGATCTGAGAAGCCAGGGGGGCAGG
>NW_006282518.1:440105-444343 GCF_000327345.1 Myotis davidii | reverse complement strand
TTTCTTAATCTTTATATTTCTCAAGTGGGGAATGAAATTCTTCTTAGTGTTTGCTAGCCTAACTCAATCTCAGAATTCCATACAGTGGTAAAGAAACAAGAAGGGGATCCACAACTGTTTTTAAAGCAATAAGTAGCCCAGCTGGTGTGGCAAAGTGGTTGAGCACTGACCTATGAACCAGGAGGTCATAGTTCAATTCATGGTCAAGACACATGCCCAGGCTATGGACTTGATCCCTGGTGGAGGGTGTGCAGGAGGCAGCAAATCAGTGTTTTGCTCTTGCATCAATGTTTCTCTCCCTCTCCCTTCCTCTCTAAAAATCAATGAAAAATCTTTAAAAAGAAAAAGGAGTGGGGAGGAGGAAATCTTACCTTTTGTAACAGCATGGATGGACCTGGAGATTATGCTAAGTGAAATAAGCCAGTCAAAGGAAGACAAATACCATATGATTTCACTTATATGTAGAATCTAATGGATAAAATAAACTAATAAAATAGACACAGGCTCATAAATGCAGAGAACAGACTGACAGCTGTCAGAGGGGAGGGGATTGGTGGACTGGGTGAAAGAGGTAAAGAGATTAAGCAAAACAAATATACAAACAAAAAAACCTCATAGTCAGACAGCAGTATGGTGATTACTAAAAGGAAAAGGGGGGTGGGGTGGTAAAAAAGGGTAAATTGGGAATAAATAAATGGTGATGGAAGGAGACTTGACTTGGGGTGGTGAACACACAATACAATGTACAGATGATGTATTATAGAATTGTACACCTGAAACCCATGTAATTTTATTAACCAATGTCATCTCAGTAAATTCAATTAAAAAAGAAACTTCAACTGGTTTCCTACTGCCTTTTGAGTAGAATCCAAATACAGTAGTCTTGTATTCAAGGTCCTCTACAAGGTGGTCTAAATTTATCATTCCGTAATAGTCTCCTATTTACTCCCTATATAACACACCCTAAAATTCCATCAAACTGAGTGAGTTCTTCCCCAAAGGTGCCTTGCATTCCATGTCTCCATGCCTGGTAGAGTGAAGGTATGTCATCCCACATATAACCTGAGTTTAAATCCTAACTCAGCCCCTTGTCAGCTGTGTGACTTTAGTCAGGGGTGTATAGAATCAGTGATCCTCAGTTTTTCCCCCTAGCTACTTACAAGAATCAAGTAAAACAATGATTACCACAGCAGTGCAAGAACTGTATAATGCTATTAAAATGTAAAGTGTTCTTTCATTCAACAAATATTCATTTAGCACTCACTTCTTGCCAAGCAACATTATTGCTGCTATTCACTTTCCAAATGAATGTTATAGATATACTTAAGGAGACAGAGCCAATCTGCATTCAGCAAAAACAACCAGCAAAATCAGGACATAAAGAAAACCCTCATAAGCTTAAGGTTTGATAAATACTGTTCTTGAAAAACATCATTTGTGGATGGACTGATGGCCAGTTTCAGCCCTACACCCTTTTCCTTTAGAATATACAAACATCTTTGTTGCTGCTTTTCTGGACACCAAAATCAATTTAGATCAGTAACTTAAATAAAAGAATTCAAAAGACTTATTAGAAATAAGAGTAGACTCTATTTCTTTTATTGCTCAGAATGTGAATCTGCGATTGAAAAACAAAATGTATTGCTTTAAGTAAGCTTATGTCTTGAATCTCTTTAATCCATGCCAGATGGAATGTTCAGGAGCAGATTGTACAAGCAAGCTTGCAAGGGAACATGGCCTTGTAAATATAGCTTCTCTTAGTGATGGCTGTGACTCTATGTGGTATAAGAGAAGACCTCACTGAAAAGGGTTTTGTTGTGTTGTTTTTTTTTCACTGTAGTTATCAATCCAAAAAGCACATACCAAATAGTACATTCTCTCTGGTACTGGCAGACTAGTTGTATAAGTGCCAATAAAATTATTTGTTGATTTCCAGAGAGTTGGGGATAGAGGAAACAGGTAGACAAAAAAGCTACCCAGTGAACAAGCTGTTTCTCTTTTTCTTCCTCCCACCCCTCCTTTTTAAAAAATCCAAAATAGAAATTTCAAAGCTTGAAAAACTTCAAGGCAATTTAAGTTGTTTCCCATGACTTTAAACACTGAATGTTCACACCTACGTCAGTACTACATTGAGAACCTCCCACTCAGAGACTGTATTTAGGAAAGAAAGGATGCTGTGGTCTGAGATCAGGCCTAGATTTTGAGGGATCGTGAGTTCTTAGATGAGTTCTTCAGCAAGACCCCAGAGTTCAGCAGATTTAATTCATACTCCTCAGTAGAGAGTCAAGGCAATGTTTTCAGGATGTTTCCCTTTAGGGATAATTATTGGAGGTAAAAATATATATTATAAGATAAATGCAGTAAAATCCCTGTATAACCTGCTTCATCATTCCAATATATTCTGCTCCATGCAATAAATTTGTTCTAATGAATCAACCCCAGGATTCTCCTGATATAATCCTGAAGGACAGGCATTGCTATTTCTCCTCACACTTAAGCACTGACAACAGTCCATACCCCATTTTCTTTAACAGTGTTTGCACCTTTATTGGTTTTCAATATATGGTGTGATTTTTCTGATCATCCCTTTTCTGAGAAAGTAAATTTTGGTTTTGATGTTTAAGACATAACATGGCCAAATTGTATATCACACCCCACCATTTTCATGTTTGTTTTTTTTTTAGCTTAAGCCAAGCCAGGTGAGTAGGCGTCATCCAAGATTAAATCTTGCTGACTTTTTTCCCCAAAGAAAAGCTAGCAAACAGGAGGTGATAAATGCTATGCTTCCTACTCAGACTCTGTCACATAATATGTCAGTTCTTTATTTTAATTATATTCTTTGCCAGCTCAAAAAGGCAATAATTTTGCTGCATATAATCCTACCCCTTTTAGAGTTCCTCACAAGCAGCAGTGGAAAGTCTTTCATTTGTTGTGCTAGAGCTGGTCTTAATATCCAATTCCAAGCCAATCTCTTGGTGTCCTGGAGAAAGAAACAGATTATTGGTTGTCAAAAAAGCAGATCAAACAATTACTAAAATGCAAGCAAGGTATGAATAATGAAACACTGTTCTTCAACAATATAGCAATTGGAGATAGTTTTTATTTGCTTTTTAAGAACAAAACCCATATACTTACTCCACAGAAGTAGTAATATTGACCAAAGGGGCAAACATAATACAAACATCATCAGGGAGACACTGGAAATAAAGGTGAAACTAAGAGTCCATAGCTTAATTCGGTTTCCAAGAACTGGACCCTAATATGAAGATTCTCTTGCCAGTTGTGTACTAGTATTTGGGAGGCACAGGGACCACTGACAGGGTGATGAGAAAGGAAAATGGGAAAGTGTTGGCAACATTTTCAGGAAAAGAGTCCATTACTAAGCCACTACCCAGTGAACAACTGGAGCTTAACCTTAAGAGAAAATTCTTGGATATGCTGTAAAATATATTCCTCATAATGATTCCACAGAGACTGAAGGAGCTGGGGCTTTTATACCCCAACTTCTGGCAGTCATTGGTAGAGGGCTACTGAGGGGGCATGGATTATTTCATCAACATTTCTGTTTGTACGTTTGTTAATCCTCACCTGAGAATATTTGTCCATTGATTTTTTCAGCAAGAGTGGAAGGGAGAGGAGAGACAGAGAAAAACATGAATGTGAGAGTGACACATCAATTGGTTGCCTCCCGCACGTGCCCCAACCAGGGCTGGGGATCGAGCCTGCAACCAAGGTACATGCCCTTGACCAGATTCAAACCCAGGACCCTTCAGTCAGCAGGCTGACACTTTACCCACTGAGCCAAACCAGCTAGGGCTCATCAACATTTTTTATCTGCCTTTCTAGTTTCAGAAAAAGCACTCATGCCCAAAGATACAGACATTGGCAACTGTAAGTGGGCTTGAGCATGCTGACCAGTCAGGTCTAAGGGAGTGAGTGACAGCATCTGCTACAGCTTCCCTTTGTACCAAATCATGATATCCTCAGAGGAATAATGCCCATGTCATGGGACCTCCAGTTAGGGTCACCAGATTTAGCAAATAAAAATACATGATGCATAGTTAATTTGAATTTCAGATATATAAAATAATTTGTTATTATAGGTTTTGTATTTTTTATAAGATCGTCAGGTGTGGCCACAAGAGAAGACAGAGGAGAGGCTCAGGAAAAAAAGAAAAGTATATTGCACTCACAGATCCTAGAAACAGGAGGCATGGAACACTGCTCAGCCTTATGGG
>NW_006282518.1:438371-440064 GCF_000327345.1 Myotis davidii | reverse complement strand
AAGAAGTCAGAAGCAAGTAAAAGTTTTAGGCCACTGCCTATATTGGAGTGTCTACGGGACAGGGTGAACAGTATAGGACTGGCTAAGTTGTATAATTTTGTTGGGCTTTGGCCTATAGTGGTGGTCACTAGTTTCCTGGAATCTGGCCCTGTGATGGGTAAGGGAGAGGAATGATCTCATGGGGTATACAGGCCAGATAGAGGATGTATGGCTCTAGATTGGTTAGTGTGCACATCGGAAAACATGTTCAGGCCCTTTGCCTTCCTCTAAGACTTGGCTAGATCAGAGAGAACCAATCTCTCCCAGCCAGAAAGTTTTTTTTTTTTAGGGTGTCAAAAGCATCCTATATAATAAAAGCCTAATATGCTAAGTGTCCAGTCGTCCAGTTGGCCGTTCAACCAATCAAAGCATAATATGCTAATGATATGCTAAGGCCACTCAGCTACTCGCTATGTCAGGCACTGACCACCAGGGGGCAGACAGTCGACCAGTCGCTATGACATGCACTGACCATCAGGGAGCAGATGCTCCAACCGATAGGTTAGCTTGCTGCTGGAGTCCGGTCGATCGGGACTGAGCAAGACAGGCCGGACATGCCCTGGAACCCTCCTGCGGTCCCTCCCTGGCTGGCCAACCTCCCACGTCTCTCCCTGGCCCCAATGATGCACTGGTGGGGTCCCTCGGCCTGGCCTGCACGCTCTTGCAATCTGGACCCCTTGGGGGATGTCAGAGAGCTGGATTGGGCCCGAAGGTGAAACCATCAGTCACTATGACATGCACTGACCACCAGGGGGCAGACACTCATTGCAGGAGCTAGCCCCTGGTGGTCAGTGCACTCCCACAGGGGGAGCACCACTCAGCCAAAAGCCAGGCTCATAGCTGGCAAGCACAGTGGTGGTGGCAGGAGCCTCTCCTGCCTCCACGGTAGCTCTGAGCATGTCTGACTGCCGGCTTAGGCCCCCTTCCCAGGGGGAGCGGGCCCAAGCCATTGGTCAGACATTCCCTGAAGGCTTCCAGACTGCGAGAGGGTGCAGGCCAGGCTGAGGGGACACCTCCCCACCACCACCAAGTGCATGAATTTCGTGCACCAGGCCTCTAGTTATAATATAAAGAAAATTAAAAATATTTAAAATACAAAACAAGATGTCCATGAAAATAAAATATGTGTTATCTAACTTTCAAATTGAACCTGGTTTCCTGTATTTTATCTGGCAACCCTACCTACAAGAAGACATGACAGAGAAGCAACGAAGTCAACATATCTAAGAGGGAACAGTGGTACACTTGCATTCTCCCTTCTTTCCCCCTTACCTGTATCTACCACTTGTCATAACTCAGTTAAGATACCTTTGCCTTCTACATGAAGAAGGGAGTTGGTAGGACCATGTTGAGTTTATTTGTGGGGATGAGGGTCAGGTATTTGATCCTGGAAGCAGAGAGATGTCTTTTTCATGATGATGTTTAGGTTATAGACACCAGTAAATAATAAAGGATGCTCACAATTGAAACTTTTTATACAAGGCACCATTTTACATTATTTACACATATTGTTCAGTTAATCCTCACAGCAACATTATGAGGCAAATATTACTATTACCCCTTACTTCTGAAGAAGAAACCTAAGACACATAAAAATTAAGTATCCTGCCTGAGGCTACATAGCTAGAAACCATGGTCTTAACTACCATGGTAA
>NW_006282518.1:426073-438309 GCF_000327345.1 Myotis davidii | reverse complement strand
ATAAGAGGTTCAAAAAGGAAATTAATATGAGCAATATTGTAGGGAAGATGAAAAAGGATCTCGGAGCAGTGAATTGGACCAGAGGATTTCAGATCCTCTGAACAAACTAAAGAAAAATAACACCCAAGAGTAAGAAGAACTCATAATTATGTAATTCCTTTTCCTGCCACCATAGGAAAAGTTAGTAAAATAAGCCACAAGGCCAATGGGATTTAAACAGGTTCTGTAGATGAGCTAAAACAGATACAATTCCCATTGTCATTACTGTGAAAATGATAATGTTTAAATAAACACAACACCATGCATATGAGAGACAGCAATTTTTAAACTAAACTCGCCCTTTTTGTGATAATGAATTTTCAAATGCAAACAAGATACCCATGAAAAGTAAAGCAAGATAAAGTGAAGCTTGGAAAGATATAGTTTTATATGAGAACGCTTGAGGATAATAAAGTGATAGCTTGCCTTTGAACAGAAAATAATTCTGGCTGGAAGCTAATGAAGGTTCCATACCTCCCAAATAAGCCAAACTATGTCCTTCATGTGTGATGTTTATTTAGCAAATAGAGATGTAGCATAGTGAGATGGCATAGGGTGTTATTTGGTATCCAGACCTACCCTGGCTGTGAAATGGGGCAAACAGCAGCAAAAAACACCAGCCTGGAAAACATTCACTGAAGTCTTTCCTGGAACCAAGGGTGTTAGAAAGTCTGGAAGAGACAAAGATAAGATTGCAGATAGAAACATCTTCTGATGGCCAACAGAGAGTAGAGCACAAAAAGAGTACAGCATGGAAGGCACAGCTGCAAATCCAGTTTTTGGGGGTTTGTTTTTTTGTTGTTGTTGTTATCCTTAGGGATAGTGAAAATGGAAATATCAAAATGAATTCATAATTTTAAAATAGTATATCTTTTCAGGCTCTATCCAGTGAGGGGTCTTGAAGACAATGACACTGAATGGCATTGAGCATACCTACTGCCCAGATTTGGTGTCCAAATACCAATAAAAGTTTACCCAGTTCTGAAAGAAATTTGAATATGGACATAAAAATATCAAGTTTTCTATCTTAAATTCATACAACTTTTATTTGTCATTATACCACAATAAGCCTGAAAAATGTGCTAGGACAGTTTAATATCCATATGAAAAACAATAAAATTGAATGTATTCAATCTAACACTGTCTTGATCATAAAATATAAGTTTCTGTTTTCAAAATCTGATGAGACTTTATGACCAGTTTTGAGTGAGTGGGTGGGAAGAGATTAACCAAAGAACTTGTGTGAATATATGCATAACCCATGGACAAAGACAATAGGGTGATGAAGGCCTGGGGTGGGGGGGTAGGTGCAAGCTAGAAAGGGTCAATGGGGAGAAAAGGGGGACATATGTAATATTTTCAACATAAAGATTTAAAAATAAAAATAAACCTTGGTAAAAGACATGCAAAAAAAGACCAATTTTTGTTTTATTTCAGCTTTGAGTATTAATCATAGAACCTGTAATGTTCAGAAACAATGCAGGAAAATTACTATTTGAAACACACCCTTAACATATAACATTATGAAACCACATGACATAATATGATAATTAGCAAATTTATATTCTGAGTTCTTTAGCAAACCCTATTTAATTCTCAAGAATTAAATTATTTCAAATTTATGTGCCATATCATATCATAATATGTTTCTTTTCTCACAACTGGAAAAGGGAAGGGGAATTGTGTTATCATCTTCATCTACTGCCAACCTTGACAACCTGTAATAAGCTTTAAGACTCTCCTCCTCTTTTACTACAGAACAATTATTCACCCAGAGTTACATAACACTAACTTCTTAAGAACCCAAATCTCATTTTCTCCTTAATCTTAAAGTGCTTATTGCTTAAAGCAAAAGAAAAAAAAAAGTAAGAAAAGAAAAAGTTTTAAGGAAATATTCAAGACACAGCAAAAAGAAGAGGGAAAATTGCAAACAACTACCAGGATGTGAACACTCTTATGATTTTCTATCTCTCAGTGCACTCACACTCAGGTTTATACAAGTGTTGATCCTGCATTTGCATGACCCTTACAGTGAATGCCTCCTTAGTTTGTGCCCCAAGAGCTTTCTTGTTTCATGCTATTCTCTGCTCTGTATAAAAGAGAACCCAGAAACACAGCATATAGGAGGTAAGAAAAGGGAGATCCCCACAGGGGACACTGAGAAGGAGTCACAGAGGAAGAAGGGAGACTTAACCAGTAGTGTTACAGAAGCTGATAAAAGAGAGCATGTCCAGAAGAAAGCAGTTGTGAACTACATTCAACTCTGACAAAAATCATAAGATAATGTTCCAAAAGTGTCCATTGCTAGGCACTGCCAATTCAAAGGAAATGTTCATGACTCTTAAATATATACTCAATCTTACTAAAAAATATTCAATCTTACCTAAAATTAATAAAATGCAAATGGAAATATTAAGGATACAGTGTGTTGGATAGGCCATCCAGATATTTTCTCTCAACCATTGCTGGTGGCAGCGAAAATTGGTGCAACTACCATGGAGCTCAGTGTGTCAGCATCTATCAAAAATTGCTTTGACCCAGCAATTCTACCTCTATATATTATCCAACACGTTCTTGACATATGTGTTTGATGAAATGTATTACAGTATTTATTGTGAATATTGAGACATTGTAAGTGTTGTAAAGAATGGGTTAAATAAATGTTAATAAATCCATGCCAGAATTAATAGAATACTATGTGCTGTTCAAAGAATTAGGGAGCTCTATATGTACTAATATGGAAAGATCTCTCAGATCTTAAACATCAAGGAGCAGAATGTGAAAACATCAAGGTACAGGACAATGTTTTCAGTGTGCTCCAATTTATGATTTTAAAAAAAGATCATTTTACTCATTTTTGCATAAAATATCTCTAGAAGGAAGCACACAAAAAGTGGTGGTAGCTGTTGCTTCTTGACAAGGGAACTAAGCTGTAAAACATGGGTTCGAGAGAGAGACTTACTTTTCACTCTACCCTTTTAAACTTTTAAAATATTTTTCATAGGTATGTATTACCTATTCAAAATTACAAAAACAAATAAACCAAAAGATTTTCACTGCATTCAGTGAAAAGGGGGTTGCAAATAGTGGCTGCTTCAGAGACATGGTAGGCATAGAAATTAGAAATCATATTGCATTGGATTAAGCAGTAGCACTGAAGTAAATGAAGACGTTCCAGTGAGAGTAACTTTTACAACTCTTTGGCTCTGGCCCTAGCCAGTTTGGCTCAGTGGAAAAAGGCTTGGCTTGCAGATTGAAGGGTCCCCTGGTTCACTTCCAGTCAAGGGCACATACCTTGGTTGCAGGCTCCTCCTGAGCCCTGGTCAGGGCACATGCAGCAGGCAACCAATCAATGTGTTTCTCTCACATGAATATTTCTCTCTGTCTTTCCCTCTCTCTTCCACTCTCTCTAAAAATCAATGGTGGGGATTTTCTGGTGAGGATTAACAAAGAAACCTCTTTGTCCCTGGATGGGGGAAGAGTAATAGGACAGTAGTCAGAGGTGGGCTGAAGGTCATGAAATTAATGGGCTAAATGGATATTGAGGTCACTAACCAGAGCAGAATACAGTAGGTAACTTATGTAAGTAGTCGCTAAAATTTAGGTTTCTCCTTCTAACTAAACCCTAATGGTACACCTAGTGCTTTGCAAGATCCAAGTATCATTCTCAATAGCTCCTTTACTGGAATATGACAACCTGGCTTCTGACTATGACTAAGCTATGTAAGCTTAGCAAGTTATTTCATTTTCCTGTACTTCATTTTTCTCATCTGCCCATTTTATATAGATACTATGAAGATTAGAGCTAAATCATTAAAACCATCTCTGACACATAGTAAGTACAATTTGTATTAGTTTGCTAGGGCTGCCATAACAAAATATGAAACACCAGATGGTTTAAATAACAGAGGTCTATTTCTCACAGTCCTGTATGCTAGAAGTCTGAGATCAAGGTGTCAGCGGGGTTGGCTTATTCTGAGGCGTCGCTTCTTGGCTTGTAGATTGCTGTCTTCTCCTTGTGTCTTCACATGGTTTTCTCTCTATGTGTTTTTGTGTCTTAATCTATTCTTATGAGGTCACTGGTCATATTGGATTAAGTCTCACACTTATGACCTTATTTAAGCTTAATTACATCTTTAAAGATCCTATATTCAAATACAGTCACATTCTGAGGTACTGGGGGTTAGAACGTTAACCTGAATTTTCCGTGGATATAGTTCATCCCATAACATTGCATGTTTTTGGCTGATGTAGTCTTCAAGGTAAAGGCAGATGTTTGGGTACACAGGAAATCAGTGATACATGTATTAATATCTTAAATGAAATAAGAGGAGTACCAGGAGGTTAATAGATGGTAGCAATGAGAAAGAGGAAATTGGTTTAGCCTGTGGAAATTAAAATGAATAATTATTTCATTAATTTGATTCCACCTGTATAAAATTATTCATAGGCTCTAAGTCCTTAGAAGATCTTAATGGAACACTGTAAGTAAATAATTGTGGACACAAGTAGTTAGTGCAGACAATGTACTACATTCACTATTAGCTTTTATTTAGATCAGTGATGGTGAACCTATGACACGCGCATCAGAGGTGACATGCGAACTCATTTTTTTGGTTGAATTTTCTTTGTTAAATGGCATTTAAATATATAAAATAAATATCAAAAATATAAGTCTTTGTTTTACTATGGTTGCAAATATCAAAAAATTTCTATTGGGTGTGGAGAGAGCAGAGTGCCTGAAGAATGGCTTCTCTGTGTACAACACACCCAACAGAACAACACACCCAACAGAAACTTGGGCTTACTCCTCATGGGTGGCAGAATACTATGGCTTTCCTGTGACATTACGCCCTATACATAAAAAAAAAATTCTATATGTGACACGGCACCAGAGTTAAGTTAGGGTTTCTCAAAATGCTGACACGCCAAGCTCAAAAGGTTTGCCATCACTGATTTAGATAGAGAAGAATAAAGGATGGGGAAGAGTTACATGCCAATCAGCATAAAATTTGAGTTAAATGTATATTCATGGAATACATTCTCATCATAAAGTAAAATTTTTGTCTAGTTCTAATTAGTAAATATGGTAGAGGATTTACCTACAACATTGAGAGATTTAAAAAAAAATAGTTCTAAGAACCTGTAGCCTTAAATTACAAATGTTTATTATTAGAAACTACATTTGTTGAGATGTTTGCATAGAAAGCAGATTTTGTTTACTTAAAGTTGTGAACTATGTAGATTGAATTGCTGTGAACTATGGAGGCTGCATTTAACATTGAATAATAACCACTGGAGGTTGAATTTACTCATCATTCTTGGAATAATTAACCTGCTTACTAAAACCATGCTGATCTAGCTTTAATTGGCCAGTATAACAGAAAATACAGAGTCTCTTAGAACTAGGAACATGTCTAAAGACTTCTTTTGGACAAGTTGTTTTTAATGTAAAATAAATAAGTGAGCATACAGAGTAACTGAAAACAAGGCTGAATTTCAGTCTTCCATAATGAGCCAATGGCATGAAAATCAATATGATGTTTTTCTCCAACAAGATAGAAGAACAGTGTCCTGAAAGCATCAGGGGGAACTGAAGAGGAGTGGAAAAAGAAGTAGCCCCCACTTGAGAGGTGATTAGGTAAAGCTGAGTCTTTGGGGAGAGCCCTGGCTCTTAGTTTCAACAAGGAGATGGAGGGACTTTCCAAGAAGAGGATGCAAATATGGGAAGGTTGTAACCACCGAAAAGGGAGTTCTTAAGGGTGCATGGAAAGTTTTGGGAGGGAGGGAGGAGTCAGTGGGAGTTTGGAATGGGATTGCGAAGGCATAGAGCATTCTGAAAATGCAAATGTGGCAGAAGATGGTCAGAAGACTTGAAGCTTCATATATTGGGGAGGTAACCAAGGGAAACAAGGATAAGAAGTGTGTGTATTTAGCTGTCCATAATTCTGCCGTGTTTATCATTCCATCTGTGTATGGGATGGACACTCAGGCCTCTCAAACATCAGCCAACATCCAGATTGGTTGCATTTTCAAGACAGCTCAAGTCAACATGGAAGTTTCCGGATTTTGTAGAATGTTAAGCTGAGGTCTGCATTGATTATGAAGCTCCATAGGAGAGGATCGAAATTCCAGTCTATGGGAAACAGGCTCCTTGAAATTGGTTAGAAGTCATGTGGGTGAATCAGAGGGCCTAGTCCAGCCGTGGGCAAACTATGGCCCGCGGGCCAGATCCGGCCTGTTTGAAATTAATAAAACTAAAAAAAAAAAAAAAAAGACCGTACCCTTTTATGTAATGATGTTTACTTTGAATTTATATTAGTTCACACAAACACTCCATCCATGCTTTTGTTCCGGCCCTCCGGTCCAGTTTAAGAACCTATTGTGGCCCTCGAGTCAAAAAGTTTGCCCACCCCTGGCCTAGTCCCTAAAAGCTGTGGGATGCTTATGATCTAATTCAATCCCTGTATCTTCTTATTACACTTGAATATTTTTTGTGTGCCACATACAGGTGTAGGGCCTTATTTACCAGTACAGGGAGGAGAGTGTGGTTAGATGAAATATGAAAAGCATGAGAGAAAAAATGTTTTGGAAAGATTGAGTTGCTGGGTTATGAGTATGTTGAGTTTGGGAGTGCATGTGGACCACCCATTTGTAACTGACACTAGAGAGACAGAAGAAGGGTAAGAGAGTTGAGAAGCTTGCCAAGGAAAGGAGCTTCTTCTTGTCCTGATCCATGGTATGTCTAGAGTGCTGGGAGTAGGCTGCATGTTGGTTTTCATATTCTATTTTTTTAAAATATATTTTTATTTATCTCAGAAAGGAAGAGAGAGGGAGAGAGATATGGAAACATCAATGATGAGAGAGAATCATTGATTGGCTGCCTCCTGCATATCCCCTACTGGGGATCAAGCCCACAACCCAGACATGTGCCCTTGACTTGAATCAAGCAGGGGACTCTTCAGTCCTCAGGCCAACGCTCTACCCACTGAGCCAAACCAGTTAGGGTGGTTTTCACATTCTTTCTCTTGCTCCCTGCCTCCCATTTCTGTTTATCCTTTATCCTTTCTTTAATTTTTGCCTCCTTTTCCACTTGACCCTCTCCCTTATCCATCCAACATGCTGAAGTTTTTATTTCCTAAATAAATCTTCCTGAGTCCTGATTTTTCTGCAAGTTACCCCCCCACACACACACACACACGTTCGTTTTCCCCCACAGCTTTTCCAAAATAAGAGGTATATTTGATGCCTACACTTTATCCTTATACTCTTGAGCTCCCTGCAGTCCAGGTTTTATAAGTTTGTGGTACATGGTCCTTAATTTTCTCTAACAACATCCTAATTTCTGAATCTAATAATCAATTCCAAGTATTCATCCTGTTAACCTCATGGCATCAGTTAATATTGTTGAGCATACTCCTTATTGATGCCCTTTCCTAGGTCTAGGCTGCTCTTCTTTTCTTATTTTTCTCCCATCTCTTCTCTCTAAGCTCCATTGGATCCTTTTCCCTGGTTTTATCTTTTTTATTTTTTAACTAGTGACCCGGTGCACGAAATTTGTGCACAATTAAAAGGGAATTAATTAGAGGACATATTTTAATATTGCTATTTGCCTTTTCTCTATAATAGAAGTGTCAGAGATGAAAGAAAATTAGTAAAATGTATATGAAAATCTTCCTACTGTCAGAGTCTGGGGTGTGCCACAAGAACCAGAGTCAAGTCCCTGTCCACCCATGTGTGCCTCAAAATCACGTGAGACCCAGACCCAGCCAGCCCCACCCTTGTCAAGCCCCGCCGGGTGGGAGGCATGGCCTCAGGTCGCCTGCCCCAGAGCCGGGGATGCAGCCTGTGGTCCTCCGTCAAGCCCCGTGTGGCAGGGGATGCAGCCCCAAGTCCCCCAGCATGGTGCCGGGGCGGGGATTGCGGCCTCAGGTCCTCCAGCCTGGTGTCAGAGCAGGGGTTGCAGCCTGAGGTCCTCCGTCAAGCCCTGCTGGATGGGGAGCATGGCCTGAGGTCCCCTGTCAAGCCCCGCCAGGTGGGGGACACGGCCTTAGGTCCTACAGCCTGGTGCCAGGGCAGGGAGCGCAGCCTGAGGTCTCCCATCAAGCCCTGCTGGCTGGGGGTGCAACCTGAGGTCCCCCAGCCTGGCATCAGGGCAGAGGACATGGCCTGAGGTCCCCTGTCAAGCTCTGCCAGGTTGGGGACATGGCCTGATGTCCCCCGTTAAGCCCTGCTAGGCAGGGTGCACGGCCTGAGGTTCCCCAGCCTGGTGTTGGGGTGGAGGGTGTGGCCTAAGGTCCCCCAGCCAAACACCGGGGCGGTGGGCATGGCCTGAGGTCCCCTGTCGAGCCCCACCAGGTGGGGGGGAGCCTCACGGGTCCCCTGCCCTGGCCCAGCGCCACGCAGCCTCAGGTCCCTGCTGATTGCTCATTAAGGCTCATTACGGGAACTCAGCCTCCACTGTGGGCGCAGCCATCTTGACCATTATGGTGTGATAGTCAATTTGCATATTCCCTCTTTATGAGATAACATAAGCTTGGAAATGAATCGATTCTTTCCCTTAAATCAAAGCTATTGGTTGAAAACTATTCTAGTCCCCCAGCATGGTGCCGGGGCGGGGATTGCGGCCTCAGGTCCTCCAGCCTGGTGTCAGAGCAGGGGTTGCAGCCTGAGGTCCTCCGTCAAGCCCTGCTGGATGGGGAGCATGGCCTGAGGTCCCCTGTCAAGCCCCGCCAGGTGGGGGACACGGCCTTAGGTCCTACAGCCTGGTGCCAGGGCAGGGAGCGCAGCCTGAGGTCTCCCATCAAGCCCTGCTGGCTGGGGGTGCAACCTGAGGTCCCCCAGCCTGGCATCAGGGCAGAGGAGGGAACTTGGCCTCCACTGTGGGTGCAGCCATCTCATATTATAGGATCCCCGCCTCTGCTGTGGGTGCAGCCATCTTTTTTATGGTGTGACAGCCAATTTGCATATTCCCTCTTTATTAGATAGGATTACCATTTATATCCAATATTATTTTGTGTTAGTTTCAGCTGTACAAAGCACTGGTTAGACAATCATATATTTTATAAAGTGATCCTTTAAAGTTAGCTCTTCTGTACATTCCATTCATTGGATGCTCCTTCATCCCAAAGCTGTGGGGCTCAGAGACACATTTGACCATTGCCACCATGAATGCCACTTTAAAGACTCAGCACCACCACTTGCTGCCATAGCTATCCCCAGAACAAGAAGCAGGAGGGTTTTTAGTTGGGTTTTCACCTGATAGTCAAATGACTAACAATATGTAATTAAATTGGAGAGTCATAGAATGCTATCTGCCATTTAGCATTTGCAACACTCAGCTCCAAGCTCCCAAAGCTTGTTAAATGTGCCACTTGCACTGCCCTATATTGTGAATTCTACTGTATTTCTTCAAACCTAGCTGGCTCCCGGCAGGATGTTGAGAATTGGCTTCTGTTAGTTATCATCTAACCTACCCTCCTTTGTCCCTCTTATGTGTTATCAGTGGTAGATAGTGGGGAAAATGACAAAAGTCTATATGATTAAGACATGAAGGCATTTAGGGTTTTGTGAATCTGAGCAGGTCATGTTTTTAGTGTCTAGAAGCTTTACACATTTTGTGTAAATTCTCAAATTTGGTGCTGGCTATCAGGTCTGGGATCCCTGGTGTAGCATTACCTTTAGCCCTCCCACTCTGCTCATTTTCTTTAGCTACCTAATCTTTATCTCTAGCCCGGATCCCAGTCCTGGTCTCTCTCCTGTGTTCTATGTCTATACCTCCAAGTGCTGATTGCAAAAGTCCACGTGGATGTCCAGCACGCAGCTGGACCTCATCTATAACTGAACTTATTTCCTGCTCCCTTAAAACTTAATTTTCTTTCCCCAATAAAAACACACCTATCTATGGTCTTTATCTTGGCAAATGACAACCATCCTGAACTCCTTATCTCTCTCCAACCACACCACACATTTCCATTGATATTGACTCTCTGATGTTTCTCCCATGTGTTAACTCTTTCACACCCACTTCTACTGCCCTAGTTTCATGCCTCATCATTTTAGTGCCAGGACTTGTAATAGCCTTCAGTTACTCCCCTCTCCAATCTTTCTTTTATACTTTTGTCAAAAATGTGGTCCTTAAAAATTAATATATTCAGTCCCTGGTTCAAAATCTCTATTGAAGTCCTGCTGCATGTAGGATAGAGTCCAAACTCATTAACCTGGCTTGCAGGATTGATCATTATCTGTCCCCAAAATAATTTTTCCTTAGAGATTTTTAAAATTGGGGTAAAATTTACATACAGTGAAATGCACAAATATTAAGGGTAAATCTGCTTAGTTTTGACAAATGTACACACCTATGCAACCAATGCTTCAATTAAAATATAAAATATTTTCATCACTTTAAAAAATTCCCTCATGCCCCCTTTCAATCACTTTCCACATTCCCGTAGACAACCACTGTTCTCATTTTATCATCATTGATTAGTTTTGTATGTTCTCAACATAAAGTATGTATTCTTTTTTTTCACTCAACATAATGTTTTTGAGATTCATTTATGCTGTTTTATTTATTGTCAAATGTTTTTTCTCATCTACATTAGTCCATTAACTTCCCTTACCTACAATTTTACTTTCACAGTTTCAGTTACTGGTGGTTAATCATGGTCCAAAGATATTAAATGGAAAATTGCAGAAATAAATTACTTTTCTTTTTTTTAAAACTATAAAGATGCATTTTATTATTTTGCGGGGGGGGTCAGGCATTTTATTTACTTATTTAAATTTATTGGGCTGACATTGGATGACATGATCATATAGTTTTCAGGAGTGGGTTTCTATGTTACAAAATCTGTATGTTGTACTGTATGCCCACCACCCAAAGTAAAATCTTCTCTTGTCACCATATATTAGGACCCCCTTCTCTCCAGACCCCCTTCCCTCTGGCAACCACTACACTGCTGCATGTATTCATGAATTTCAGTTTTATATCCCAGATATGAGTGATATCATGTGGTTCTTAGCTTTTTCTGACTGATTTATTTCACTTAGAATAATGTTCTCAAGGTCCATCCATGTTGTTGCAAATGGCAGTATTTCATTCTTTCTTATGGCTGAGTAGTAATCCATTGTGTTCATGTATCACATCTTTATCTAGTCCTCTATCTCAGGACACTTTGGCTGTTTCCATGTATCAGCCACTGTGAATAATGCTGCAATGAACATAAGGATGCATATGTATGCAAATGCATGATTTTGAGTTTTTCAGGTATATACTCAGGAGAGGAATTGCTGGGTCGTATGGTCTGACCTCATAAGTTTTAAATTGTGTGTTATTCTGAGTAGTTTGATAAAAACTTGCACTGTCCCGCTCCATCCCACACAGATGTAAATCATCCCTTTGTCCAGGGTATCCATGCTATATAAGCCACTACCTGTTAGTCACTTAGTAGGTGTCTTGGGTATCAGATTTGACTGTCTTGTTATTGCACTAATTGTGTTCAAATAACCCTTATTTTATTTAATAATGACCCCAAATCACAAGATAAGTGATGCTGGCAATTTGGATATGCCAAAAATAAGCTATAAAGTGCTTCTTCTATGTAGAAAGATGAAATTTATCAGTAAGGAAAGAAAAATATATATGCTGGGCTTGCTAAGACTATGATAAGAATGAATCTTCAAGTCATGAAAGTACGAAGGAAGAAAAACAAATTCATGCTAGTTTTCCTGTTGCACCTGGAAATGCAGAAATTACAGCCACAGTGGCACCATGTTGCACCAGAAAGCATTGAGCCCATACAAAGACTTCAGCAATCAGCCCCTGAAACTAGTGATACCAAGCCATTTACTGCAAGTTAGGATGGTTACACAGATTCAGTAGTAGGCTTGGACTGAAAAGAATAAAAATTACTTGAGAGAGAGACCACATTCACATAACTTTTATTACAGCATATTGTTATACTTGTTCTATTTTTTATTTTTTATTAACAAAAAAAATAAAAATGAACTTTAAAAAACAAACCAAAAACAAATGTGTATTCTTTAATTTGGGAGCATAAGTCTTCTATAAATAGTAATTACTTCAAGGTTATTGATAGTCTTGTTCAAATCTCCTATATCCCTACTGTTTTGTGGGGGGTATTTTTGTCTACTTCATTCCTGAGAAAGGAGTCTAAATTCTCCAGCTGTTAATT
>NW_006282518.1:424455-425806 GCF_000327345.1 Myotis davidii | reverse complement strand
AGAGAGAGTTAGAAACATCGATGATAAGAGAAAAAAATTGATCAGCTGCCTCCTACACACCCCACATTGAGGATCAAGCCCACAACCTGGACATGTGCCCTGACTGGGAATCAGCCCATGAACTCCTGGTTCATTGGTCGATGCTCACCCACAGAGCCACTCTGGCCAAGCAAACATCATGCATTTTAAAGCTCTGTTATTTAAGACTGTATGTTCTGATGAAATGGCTTATCATTTTGGAATAATCCTCCTTATTTCTTTTAATGATCCATGTTTTGAAGTTTACTTAATCAGATATTAATATAGCTACACCAGCTTTCTGATGCTTAATGTTTGCATAACATATATTTTCCCATTTTTTAAAAAAAATGCCAGCCATTCTTTGTACATAAACTGTTGTGGTTTTTTGTTTTGTTTTGTTTGGTTTTGGTTTTTCTAGAGCTTAAAGTTAGGCCTTGCATTTTTATTTGGTCTATAATTATGTGCCTTCTATTTGGAGTGTTTAATTAATTTACATTTAATGTAATATTGGTAAAATTTGGTCTTGTTATTTGTTTACTAGTTGTCCTAATTGCCTTTTCTTCTTCTATTCCTCTCTTCTTATTTTGGATTAAAAAGTTGTATTATTCCACTTTAATTTCTGTATAATACCTCTTCACATTTTTTCTTTTTTTTTCTTTATTGATTAAGGTATTACATATGTGTCCTTATCCCTCCATTGCCCCCCCTTCATGTCCTCACCCCCGTGATGTCTGTGTCCATTGGTTAGGCTTATATGCATGCATACAAGTCCTTTGGTTGATCTCTCCCCCTTACCTCCACCCTCCCCTAACTTCCCTCTGAGGTTTCTTTTTAAATATATTTTATTGATTTTTTACAGAGGAAGGGAGAGGGATAGAGAGTGAGAAACATCGATGAGAGAGAAGCATCGATCAGCTGCCTCCTGCACACCCCCTACTGGGGATGTGCCCACAACCAAGGTACATGCCCTTGACTGGAATCGAACCTGGGACTCTTCAGTCCCCAGGCCAATGCTCTATCTAGTGAGCCAAACTGGCTAGGGCACAGGTTCCGTTCTTTTAGCAAGAGTGCTTTATAAGTGATGCTGCTGTGAACATTCTATTGCAAGATATCAGGGAAGCATATGTCTGGTTGTCCTACTTTCCGTGTAAAATTGATCAGTGTCCCTAGCTGGTTTGACTCGGGATAGAGCATCAGCCTGTGGATTGAAGGGTCCCAGATTCGATTCCAGTCAAGGGCATATGCCTGGGTTGTAGGCTCGATCCCCAGTAGGGGGCATGCAAGAGGCAGCCAGTCAATGATTCTCTGTCATCATTGATGTTTCTAGCTC
>NW_006282518.1:414733-424081 GCF_000327345.1 Myotis davidii | reverse complement strand
TGAAACTAGACCATCAACTTGCACCATACACAAGAATAAACTGAAAATAGGTAAAGAACTTAAACATAAGATGGGAAACAAAACAAATGGGACTACATCAAAAGCTTCTGTACAGCAAAGGAAACCATCAATCTCTTCACATTTTTAGTGCTTGTTTTAGAGCAGGGCTTCTCAACCCCAGCACTATTAACATTTTGGGTTAAATATCTGTTGTGGAATCTGCCTTGTGCACTGTAGGATGATAAGTAACATCTTTGGCCTGTACTTAACTATGTGCCAGTAGCTTCTGTAGCATCTCCCGCCAGTTTTGACAACCAACATGTCTCCATACATTGTCCAATGTTCCCTGGAAGGTAAGACCATTCCTGGACAAGACCATTGATTTAGGAATATAATATGCATACTTAACTTATTCCAAATGTTTAAAATAATATTGTAACTCTTAATGTAAAGTGTAAGAGCCTTCAACAGAAAAATTCCTTCTTCCCCATCATTATATTATCATCATGTATTTTATATTTACATAAATATAATAAAAGTCACAATCTTTTATTTTTGCCTTAATGAGTCAGTTGTTTTCTAAGAAACTAGAGGCCTGGTGCGTGGGGTCTCTCAGCCTGGCCTGCACCCTCTCACAATCCAGGACCCCTTGGGGGATGTTGGACTGCCAGTTTCGGCCCAAGCCCTGCAGACCAGGCTGAGGGACCCCACTGGTGCATGAATCCCTGCACTGGGCCTCTAGTATGCATATAAGATCTTTGGTTAATCTCTTCCCACCCTCCTCCCTCCCCTTCCCTCTGAGATTCATCAGTCTATTCTATGTTCCCATGCCTGTGTGTTGAGAATCTGCCCACTGGTGGTCAATGCACGTCATAGCTAATGGTCGAACGGTCGATTAGGCATAGATAGATAGATAGATAGATATAGATATAGATAGATATACAGTATAAAACAATATGGGCTTTTACATTTACCTACTTATTTATCACTTTTTGGTAAATTCTTGTAAACCTGAGTTTTTTTTTCAGATATCATTCCACTCCATTTTAAAGAACTTTCTTTAATATTTCTTTCAGAGCAGATCTAATAGCAACAAATTCTCCCAGCCTTTTCTTATCTTAAAATATCTAGGTTTTACCCTCTTTTGAAGTATGCTTTCCTTAGATGTTAAAATCTCTTTTGTTTTGCTATTTCTTTCATTAAAAAATGTCATTGCATTGAATTATGGTATTCATTTTTTTTTTCTGATGAGAAGCCAGTAGTTTGATTATGATGTGCACAGTTATAGGTATTTGTATATCTATACTTTTTTGGACTTTATTGAGATCCTTAAATTAGAAAGGTTATTGTTTTTCAACAAATTTAGGGAAATTCGGTCATTTTTTTCTTTAGATATTTTTTCTGCCTCGTTCTCTTTCTCTTCTTTTTAATCCCAATTATGTGGCTATTTGATATTGTTGAATTAATTTAATCTGCTTTCCCTTTCTTTCAAATGGGGAATTTCTATTAATCTGGTTTCTAGAATCCTTTCTTCTGCAGCCTCCATTTTGCTGTAAATCTCATCCAATGATTTTTATATCAGGTATTATACTTTTCAGTTATAAAACACTTATATGGGGCTCATTTTATAATTATCTACTGAGATTTCTCATATAGTCATTCATTATGACAATCTTTTCCTTTAGGTTTTAAAAAGCATATTTATAATAGCTGCTGTAAATTTCTTGTCTATTAATTCCACCAGTTGTATACTCTCAGGGTTTGTTTCTGTTGACTGCTACTTTTCTACTTTTGTGATTATGGGGCACGCTTTCCTGCCCTTATACATGCCTAGGATTTTTTATGCTGTATATTATAAGTGTTAAATTGTATAGAGTCTAGATTATGTCATCTTTTAAAGATCATTGAATTTTGTTCTGAAAAAAATCTCTTTCGTTTCTGAAGATTTAGGTCCTATTGGGCTTAGTTTTATTCTGTTAGAATTGATCTTTAACTTCCTGTCCCTTACTGTAGGACATGGCCTTACTCCTGAGTGTGAGATTATCAATTGAATGCCTGAAGTGCTCAATGGGATTTCTTCTCTGTGTCTAGGCTAGAATACCAATATCTTATAGCACTGCATGATCCCTGGTGTCTCTATTTAGCAATCAACCCAATGACATACAATTCCTGATAAGCACAGCAGAGTCATGTTCTACCTATGTGTAGCCCAGTTTTAGCCTGGGATCATGCAAACTTTGATGCCACTCTTTTTCAAAGCTTTTTTTAAAAAATTCAGTGCCACAAATTCCAGTTTCTTCAGCAGCCCAGAACTCCAGTTTCTGGCTCGTTAAGGCAGCTGTTCAACTTGGGCTCCGCCTTCCTCTGTGAGGCAAGTCAGAATTCATAGGGGGAAAGCTGGGATGGTTATGGAGTTAACCTTATGAATTTTTTTTTCTCTTAAGGATTATAGTACTGCGCTGCCTATTTATTGCCTGAAAATAGTTGCCACATATATTTTGTCCGAATTTATTTATTCTTGACAAGAATGTAAGCCAAGGATCAGTTATTTTGTAAAGGCATGAAGTGGAAGTTTTATAGTTTTTTATTGCTAAATTAAAATTAAAAATATCATTTCTCTCTTGACATTAGTAACTAAATTAGAATCATTATGTTGGGGGACATGGAAGATGGTATGATTTTTAAATTATGTTGACAATATACTGGTTTAATATATAATTCTAAAACTGAAGAAGATTCTAGTTCCAAAGTATGAATTATTTGGAATTCAATGGCCAAGACACAGCATTATCAGAGAGTGATCTCCTAATCTAGCTCAAGTCTTTAATCTCCTCTTACCTATCATCATTTATACTTTAAAACAACCAATGGTTCTTTGAAGCTCTCAGAATGAATGCAAACATCAGGAAGTTGCATCCAGTCTACTCCCGTGGTATTGCCTCATTAGCTGACTGCTCTTGGATACAATGAAGGCTTCTTTCTTCCCACTCCTGGACTCTTGTTCTCCCCTTCTGCATGGGTGATGAATATATAAAACAAGGTCGTGTGTGTGTGTGTGATCTTATCCAGAAAGTTGTTTTTCCTGAATAATCCTGTCCATTTTCTCTAAACGTCTATTTATGTCTTCTCCCATTAGCCTCAGTTGCTGAAAAATCTGAGAGCCAAATAATAAAGGTTTTTATTATATACATTCAGTTCCCCTCCTAGATACACTGGGACCCTGATCCTTTCAGGCCTACCTCTTTCACACTTTTTACAAGTCCCACATACCTTCTCCATAGCTGTTTCTTTTGGGATAACTATCTCAGGATACACTCTAGGCCGTTTACCTTGGGCAGTGTTGTTAAGATCTGTTACTGTTCTTTTAAAAAATGTCCAGATTTGAGTCACTTTCATTTTTGCTGCCGCTTCTTTTGAGGAAATTAAATAATGTAGTTTAATGGTGAGGAAGCTGTCAGCAATGGCCCTTCTCAGAAAGAATCCAGGACTATCCCTGAGCAGCAAATTATTCGGCATTGTGAATAGAGCATGTTCCTTAGACGTTTCCAAAAGTCTCTCTATAGGAACAACATTGAGATTATTGCCTCTTGGGAAGTTGCTTAATCTAAGTACATGCTGGGTGTGGGTACAAAGGTAGCTAACAAAATCCCCTTTTGACTTTAATATTTAGAAAACCTCATGCAAAGTATGCCCCTATGTTATACCTCAAGAATCCCAAGATTCCCCAAGGTAAAGGTATAAATGGGCTTAAAAATAATCCTAGGTTACAAGTTTAAATCTGTGTTTTTGTGTGTTTGTATATATTTTGAAAATCACATTCCATCTACTAGATTGCAATTTCCTTGAGGACAGTGATTTAATTTATTCTTTAACGAGTTTCTATTCTCCCTGTCAGCCTACTGTGCCTATGATGTAAAGTTATATACCTGAGGCAGTGTAACTTGCCCAACTCTGAACTGAATGATTTCCTTACAATTATTATGAACCTTAAGGAAAAAAAAAAAACCAGTCATTCAAATTGGCTTTCTAGACCAAAAATGGTTTTAAAATGAAAACATGGCCTGCAGAACTATATTATTTAGGATGGTGTTTATTTAGTGCCATTCACTTTACTCATCATTATAAAAGAGAACCTAAAGTTTTCTAAGAAATGTAGACCCCAGGAGAAAAAATGTTTCTAAATGATAGTGGAATAGAAGTAGGCATTTAAGCAAACACAGAGGTAAGATTTAACTGTTCCCATGCAGGCTTAAATCTCAGGTTTATCTCTTATTAGTTAGGTGCCATTAGAAATTATAAGAATGTCTGGAACCCCTCCATTTTCCCATCCTCAAAATGAGGACAATAATATTAAATTTTCAGGTTTGTTTTGAGGATTAAATAAAATGTGCTTCAAATATAGCACAATCTCCAATCAAATCATAAGCCTTTTATAGAGTGTGTCACCTGCAATCACCTCATTCAGCTAGGTAACATTAGAAACTGTGAACTAGAGGCATTATATTGGGGAAAAGTGGAGAGGATGGTATGATTTTGATATTATGTCAACAAGAATGATTTAATAAAAGGAATTCTGAACCTGGAGATTCTAGGAATTGGACATACCTTTGATTTTTAAATCATTCATGGGTTCAAATGTTTAAATTAAGAAAGAGATTAATAGACTAGCTGAGTGGATTTCAAAGGTAATTGTGGAAAATTGCACTTCTTCAAGAATCATAAAGCTAAATTATTTTTCTTAAAAAATTGATTTCAAGGTTCAGAGCTCACACTTAGCTTCCCTACAAATTAGTGTTAGCAAAAGCAATTTCTATATTCTTGCCACTGGTAATGGAAATGAATCTAGCAATCATGAAGAGTTATCATTGCAGTGGCATTGTGTAATTCAGATTTCTTGTCTAAACCAATTGCAAAACATTAGACAAGACAAAATTCTGCAGGCTTGATCATGAACGCAGTCATTTTTAAATGTGTTTATAACTATACATTTTATTATTCTACTCATGGTTAGCTGCATTAACACAATTACCTCCAATATTCAAAAGATGGAAAATTAACACTCAGAGGCTTCACTATAAAATAAAATTATCTCAGTTGAACTAAAAAATTAAAGTTATCTTAACCTCTGTGTATATTATCATTTCTGAGCTGGAAGAAATATAAAAATTTGACAAATTTTAAACCTGTTGTGAAAATGTCCCGTCTGTTGATTTCTTATTTTCAGTATTTATACTTTTCTGTTTTAGAATTCCTAATTGATTATTATGGCTTCCAGTTTTCTGCTGAAATTCATCTTTTCAGGTAATTTATTGAACATATTAACCAATTACTTTAAAATATAGTTAAAAACTCAATGTCTGGATCTCTAGTGGGTCTGTCCCTATTTTCTGATATATTTTAAAATAAACTGTTGTTGTTTTTTATCATGCTTGATTGCACATTCACTAATTGAACAGTGGACATTGTGTTTTTTAAATGGTAAAAAGTCATTTGAGGCTTTAAATAGTGTTATCTTCCTCCAAAGATGATCTACTTTGGTTTCTGGCAGGAAGTTAAGATGGACAGGTTGTGTTAATTTCATCTGAGACTGAGCCTATTGGAAGTTAGGTTACATTTTGTGAGAGCTGGTCCACTACCAGTTCACTCTTTTTATATTGTAAAATACAGGTAGCATAAAACTATCATAACCATTTTTGTGGGTATTGTTTAGTGGTATTAAGTTTATTTATTTATTTATTTATTTATTTATTTATTTATTTATTTATAATTTATCTTTATTGTTGAAAGTGTTACAGATGTTCCCTTTTTCTCCCATCAACCCCGCACCCACCCCTCTCAGGCCTCCACCACCCTATGGTCTATGTCCATGGGCTGTGTATATTAAGTACCATCATATTGTTGTGCAACCACCACTACCATCTAAGAACTGTTTTCATCTTATAAAAAATAAACTGTATACCCATTAAACAACTTCCCATGACCCCTCTCCCCAGCTCCTAGCAGCTACCATTCTACTTTCTTTTTTTAAAAATTATCCACTTTACACCCATGCCATAGCCTCTGGTAACCACTCTTCCAATGTCTGTTAGTGTAAGTTCAGCTTTAAAAAAAATTAAATATAAGTGAGATCATGCAATATTTTTCTTTCTGTGTCTGACTTTCTTTTTTCACTTAGCATAATGTCCTGCAGATTCATGCATATTGTCACAAATGGCAGGGGATGTCATGTGTGTGTGTGGCATTTTTAAAAATCTATTTATCTATTGATGGACATTTAGGTTGTTTCCAAATCTTGGTGATTATGAACAATGCTTAAATGAATGTGGAAATGCAGATATCTTGTTAAGATATGATTTTATTTCCTTTGGGCACATCATTGCCAACACTTGTTATTTTTCACTTTTTTATAATAGCCATCATAACAGGTGTGAGGTGGTATCTCATTGTGGTTTTGACTTTTACTTCCCTAATAGTTAGTGATGTTCACCATCTTTTCCTGTACCTTAATGGCCATTTGCATATCTTCTTTGGGAAAATGTTTATTCGGATCCTCTGACCATTTTTAAATTGGATTATTTGGGATTGTTTGATATTCAGATGTATAGTTCCTTATATATTATAGATGTTAACACCTTACCAGATAGGTAGTTTGAAAATATTTTTCCCATTCATTTGTTGCCTTTTCATTTATTAATTGTTTCGCTTATTGTGCAGAAGATTTTTCATTTTACTGTAGTCCCACTTACTTATTTTTGTGTTTGTTACTTGTGCTTTTGGTACTGAGCCCAGTGGAATACCAGTGGGACAAGCTCATGCACCCATTTAAAAACTGCTTCTTTGTTTTCTGTGGTCCTGGGAGACTTCTAAATGCCAAGTCCATTCAGTTCTTTGAGCTGTTTGATTTGGGAGCCAGCCCCTTCTAAGCTGGAAGGAATTGTGGCATCTGTAAAACTTATCTGGAGAAGCTGGGAATTGGAAGGTTCCATCCCAATTGTAAGGCACTGTAACAATCATGCGGTTTATGGCATGAGTGTGTCTCATCTTTTCCTACGCATTTCAATGTGGGTATTTTTTCAGTGTTCTGATGCATAGGAGTCACTCAATTAGCTTCTGGATTTTTCTGAATAAATTGACCCATGTGTAGCTATATGTTCAATTCATCCATAGGAGGAGGAAATTTTAGGAACCTCTTATTCTACCATGTTGCTGATGTATCAGTTCATGCTTTTACATAAGGTGTAGTCCTTCAAGAGTTCTGGATGAAACTCATGAGTATTTAGGCTCCTCCTCCTTGTAAAGCCCCGAAATCAAGCTTTTGTCCCCCAAACCCATGAAATTCCTAAATTTTCTGTTCAGTTTCTCAGCCTCTCAACTGCTGCCTTCAAATCGGCAATGCTTTAGGAGCTCTTGCTAAGTCCTTTAACTTTTCTGAACCACAGTTTCCGTACAAAAAGGGGGCAAACACTACAGACATTACTTTTGTAAAACAAATGATACAATGCTTGGTACTTAATAGCTGCTCAATATATGTCATTTCTCTTCCATCTTTTGTGGATCTAATTCTTCCTTTAAAGATGTTCAAGGAGAAACTACAATGACAGCCATTGCAGTTGTTCTACACAGGATTTGAAAGGAAGGAAAGCATTATTTCAGCTGTCTTTTCACAGAATCTGAAGCATAAGTGCCTTATGCCTATCTTGTATGTGTACTCCAGTATCACTGTTCATCTTTCTTTTAAATAAGCCATTTAAAAAGCACAAGTTATTTAGAGTAAAGTACCCAATTCAGAATGCAATATTTATAAGCTAATTTGAATTTCATATGATGAAGAATTCTAGCATTCTGCTTACCCTTGGAAAAATAAAAATGAATAGCATATGCATAAGTATTGTTAGAGGTCAAAGGACACATATGGGCTTAGGGACATTTGTAATTAGTTCTTCTCCCCCACATTCATAGAAAAAAAGTATAAAAATGAAAACGCTGGCAACTACTTTACAGAACCATAAATTACATTACAAAGAATGCCTCTTTTACCTTCTTGTTTACTTTGAAAGATAGGCCTCTTCCAACCCCCATCAGAAGCTGGAGACTTCTTTGCAGCAGGTACCCAGGGGGAAATGCCATAATGCAAAGTATTTTCCTCAGTAATTTAGTGAAATTGTTAATCTCAGCCTTCATGAGAGTAGCAATGGTCCTAACACAGTTTACCACCATCATGGATTGGGATACAAGGTCAATGCCAGGCTCCTGGAGACGTTAAAAAAACTCTATTGAGTTATTGTATACATTAAATAAACTGTACCCATTTAAAGTGAATATTTCTATGAATTTTTATAATATGTACGTGTATAAAACCACCACTATAATGAGACATAGAACATTCTCATCAACCGCTCCCCAAAGGTTCTTTGTGCCCCGTTGCAGTCCATCTCTCCTTCCACCCCTAGTCCCAGGCACCACTAATGTGCTTTCTGTCACAACAGATCAATTTGCATTTCTGTATTAGATTGTGTTTTCTAGAGTTTTATATAACTGTAATCATACAGTATAACTTTTTGTCTCATTTCCATCACTCATCATAATACATTTGAGGTTCATCGTATTGTTGTATATATCAGTAGTCCATTCCTTTGTATTGCTGAGTAGTATTCCATGGTAAGTATACTATAATTTAACTTTTCATTTAATTGATGAACATTTAAATTGTTTCCAATTTTTTCTATTACAAATAACACTGCTATTAACAAATGCATATAAGTCATTTTGTGGATATATATTATTATATATTCTCTTGAATAATACCCAGGAGTAGAATGGCTGGATAATATGGTAGGTATATGTTTAACTGACAAATAATTTGCCAAAGTAGCTGTACTATTTTACATTCCAACCAGCAGTGTGTGAGAATTCCAGTTTGGGGGACTCTCCTTAACATGCATTTTATTATTTACTTAAATAAATTAACTCAGAGCAAACTAGCTTACAGTAAGTATATAGTAAGGGTTGGCATTGAGCTCTTTGTTTACCCTCTCTGAGTCTGTTTCTGCATTTGAAAAATGAGAATAAGACTGGAACTTACCTCACTGGACTGTTTTGATGTTCAAATGAGATATAGTTATAAAGACATTATCACATGATGCATTCTCAATAAATGTTATCTAATACTACTATTATCTATATTTATTAAGGCTATTTCCCATGGATTTGCTAAGAGTTTTATATTTTTCATATTTTCAATCCTCTCAACAACCTTGAAATGTGTGTACTTGTTATATATACCTTGTGAATGAAGAAATTAGATACAGAATGGTTAAATGACTTACTCAAAAGTCACAGAGCATGCTC
>NW_006282518.1:411744-414588 GCF_000327345.1 Myotis davidii | reverse complement strand
AGGGGGTGAGGGTGAGGGCAGGATTGGAGGGGGGGCAATGGGAGGATAAGCACACATGCGTAATACCTTAATCAAGAAAGGGAAAAAAATCACAGGGCAAATGAGTGATAATCTGGAATTCAAACCCAGGCAATGTAATAACTAAGCTCAAGCATTTAAGCACTATGTTATCTGGCCTTGTGTTCTAAGGTTAAGAGTGAATGTAGGTGCATTGTTATTTTCATTGATCCATCCTGGTAGAGTTGTCACAGTATTTTGTTACTTGCTTTATGGTAGTCCCCCCTCTCTGCCCTATGTTTCAACTGCTCAAGCCCCATTCTGTTTTTTAAATTTGTGGCATATAAATACAAATAATGGAGAGAAACAGCTTCATATATGCAGTATCTCACCTGTCCCCTGTGTTCCATTCAAAAAATGCCCCAGCAATTGATTATTCCATTTTTAGTGTCTAACCCTTCTCTAAATAGCCCCTATATGAAATGCTTCTTGAAGAGGTTGGTGCCCACAAAATTGGAAAACTATCTGAGAGTGCCTACTAAAACTGAATATACTTCTGTCCTATAACCCAGCAATTACACTCCTAGATGCCTAGAAGAAATGATTACATATATTCACCAAAAGAAACGTATTAGAATGTTCATAGTAGCAGTACTTGTACTAGGCCAAACTGGAGAAAAAATTAAAGAGACCATCCTATATAATAAAAACCTAATATGCTAAGTGTCTGGTCATGTGTTCAACCAACAAAGCGTAATGATATGCTAATGATATGCTAAGGCCACTCAACCACTCGCTATGACATGCACTGCCCACCAGGGGGCAGATGCTCCAACCAGTAGGTTAGCTTGCAGCTGGGGTCCAGCCAATCAGGACTGAGTGAGAAGGGCCGGACACACCCTGGAGCCCTCCCATGGTCCCTCCCCAATCTTGCACCAGTGTGGTACCAGTGAGGGCCTGGCCTGTGCCCTCTCACAATCTAGGACCCCTTGGGGGATGTTGGAGAGCTGGTTTCGACCTGATCCCACAGGCCAGGCTGAGGGACCCCACTGGTGCATGAATTCGTGCACCGGGCCTCTAGTTAATAATATATAAATAGATTGTGTGGCAGTTACACAAAGTATATAATAAAGAGCAATGAAAATTAACAAATATAACTATATGCAAAAATATATAACACATGAAAAAAAATCACAGAAACATAATATCGAGTGAAAGAAACCATACCCAAAAGAGTATATACAGCATGACCCAAATATACAAAGTTCAAAAACAGTTAATGGCATTTAAAGTCAGATAAATAGTTTCCCTTGTTAATGGGGGTGGGGGATATAAGTGCCTGGAAGGGGATATGAGCAAGGCTTCTAAGAATACTGGTAATATTTGATTTATATGGGTATTGGTTACATTATTGTTGTTTAATTTGTAAAAATTTATCAAGCTTCATATTTTTTTTTACTTTCCTATGTTATATTTCAATTTTAAAATTCAAAATAAATTAACCCTATATCTGACCCACCTTCAAAAAAAACCAAAACCCTTTGCAAGGCTGCTGCTAACTACAGCTTTCTTTCATTGACTGTTTTCTCAAGAATCTACTTAAAGATTACTTCATGAGAAATGAATAAAACTAGTTTTTCCAATGATAAGAATTTAAAAAAATTCCCTCTCCCACAACCAAATGTCTATCTCCCTTCCTTCCTGTTGCTCCATATGAGGACAAAAAATAAGAACTGAAAATAAAAATGGGAGCCTTGCACTTGACAGTGTCTTTAGGTAGAAATTAGAACCTCTGGCAAGTTAGTCCTAAGAGGGCAGTCTTATAGAAGGAGGCACTCAGTAAGCCACACAGTCAGCATAAAGCAAAGTAGCAAACAATGTGAGTTTTAAAAGGATTTTTTTTACACTTCAGTTTACTAAGAAAAAATCATTAATCTTGGCCCAGCTCCACTGTTAAGTAATGCTCTCCAATATTGAACTGTAGCTTCCAAAAGTCAGCAGCCACCACAGCCATCATAACTGCCCATATACGTAGAAACACTGGAACCAGAGACTACCTGCTTAAAATAGTTTGAAAGGTCTTGGTCTTTGAGTACATGCTCATGTTTATTAATTAATATAAGAGGATTTGGCCAGCTGGTGTCGCTCAGTGGTTGAATATCAACCTATGAACCAGGAGGTCACAATTCGATTCCAGGTCAGGGCACATACGGAAGTTGTGGGCTCAATCCCCAGTGTGGGGTGTGCAAGAGGCAGCCGATTAATGATTCTCTCATCATTGATGTTTCTAGCTCTCTCTCCCTTGCCCTGCCTCTTTTTGAAATCAATAAAAACATATTTTTTGTTTCTTTTTTTTCTTTATTCTTGGTAGTATTACAGATGTCCCCTTTGTTTGTCTGTGTGTTTTTTTTTCCATTGACCCCTTCCACCGGGCACCTGCCCTTCCCAGGCCTTTACCACTCTAGTGTATGTTTCCATATATGCATATAAATTTCTCAGTTAATCACTCCCCACCCACCTGCCCCACCTTCCCTCTGAAATTCATCAGTCTGATCCATGCTCCTGTGTCTCTGGACCTATTTTGTTCATCAGTTTGTTTTGTTTATTAGATTCCACATATGAGTGAGATCCTAATAAAGAGTTCTTTCTTTTTTACAGCTGCATAGTATTCCATTGGGTAAATGTACCACGGCTTCTTTTTTTTTTTTAATTTACCACAATTTATTTATTCATCTGTCAATGAACACTTCGGTTGTTTCCATATCTTTTTTAATTTAAATTCTTTATTGCTTAAAGTGTTACATAAGTCTCCTTTTTTCTCCATTGACCTCTCCCTAGCCACCCCCA
>NW_006282518.1:409229-411205 GCF_000327345.1 Myotis davidii | reverse complement strand
ACAGAGAGGAAGGGAGAGGGATAGAGAGTTAGAAACATCGATGAGAGAGAAACATTTATCAGCTGCCTCCTGTACACTCCCTACTGGGGCTGTGCCCTCAACCAAGGTACATGCCCTTGACCGGAATCGAACTTAGGACCTTTCAGTCTGCAGGCCGACACTCTATCCACTGAACCAAACCAGTCAGGGCGCAAACTGAAGTTTTTATATTTAAATGCTTTCCAGGGGTGGGGAAGGTTTTCCCTGTCAAGGGCCATTTGGATATTTATAACATCATTTATGGGCCATACAAAAATTATCAACTTGAGCTAACCAGTTTGGCTCAGATAGAGTGTCAGCCTATGGACCAAAGGGTCCCGGGTTTGGTTCCAGTCAAGGGCACGCCGTACCTTGGCTGCAGGCTCCTCCCTGGCCTGGGCCCTGGTCTAGGCTCGTGCAGGAGGCAACCAATTGATGTGTTTCTCTCACATCAATGTTTCTCTCTGTCTTTCCCTCTTTTCTTCTACTGTCCCTAAAAATTAATGGGAAAATATCCTAGTATAAGGATTAACAAAAGTATCAACTTAAATATTACTCTGCTATAATTGGTCAAACATTTAATTAACTCACTCCTAATGCCTTGGCAGGGCCAGACCAAACATGGGCTTTATAGGGTCCAAGGACCCAAACTTCCCCAGCCCTGCTTTAGATAATTATGATTCCTTTGACTTATATGACAAAGCAGTCTTTTTTGGGATTATAGCCCACCCATCATTGTTTATCATTCAGTTTTACTATTTGTTAAATTTCCTGAGTACAGTAAAAGCTGCAAAAATTCCTTTGTGTATGTTTATCAAAAGAAATACATTTCTTATTGTCTTTTTTAGACATATATGAAGTCTCATCCAATGTGAGCATCTGATCTCAAAGCAGAGAGTAACTGGACAAAAACAGAGTACTTAGTGCATGGATAACCAAAGTGTGGTCTTTGGATAGCAATGTTAGCATTGCCTGGGAGATTATTATAAGTACAGACTGTTCGACTCTGCCCACATCTACTGAATTAGAATCTGCATTTTATTTATTTATTTTTTTTTTTTAATATATTTTATTGAGTTTTTACAGAGAGGAAAGGAGAGAGATAGAGAGTTAGAAACGTCGATGAGAGAGAAACATCGACCAGCTGCCTCCTGCACACTCCCCACTGGGGATGTGCCCGCAACCCAGGTACATGCCCTTGACCGGAATCGAACCTGGGACCTTTCAGTCCGCAGGCAGAACATCTATCCACTGAGCCAAACCGGTTTCGGCAGAATCTGCATTTTAACAAGGTCCCCAAATGATGCCTATACACATCCTTGTATAAGGGTAGTAGACAGAATTTCACCCTTTTGTATTAAACATAGTACATTCTTTCTTATAGCATGAAAATACATATCAATTTAGAGATTATAATCCAACTCTCTCCAAGATTATAATCCAATTCTCTCCAAGTAGAAAAGAGAAGCTCCTATACCTGGAAGATTAAAATTCTCTTTGTGGCTGGAAGCCTTATCTGTTTAGATCCATGTTTTTGTCAAAAAGACAATACTAATTGCCTACAAGGAAACTAGGAGTGGCGGCAATCGTGGATACACATGGTTAGTATAGCCCATGCATATAAGCCTACGGCAGCAGATGGTTGGAAGTGCACATGCTGCTGACCATATCTTGATCTGTGGAAGACCTCTGCTTTGTGGGCAGGGAAACCACTGTATGCTGAAGGGAATGACACTATTACTACATGTGGCAAAGACTGCTTGTCATCCCTCAGTATGCATCCTCCTTTTTCTTCTTTTAGTACTAACCTCCCACACACATGGAGTTTTTCAGGGCACAGTTTATGTAGAAACCACATTTATCATTCTGCCTTGCAGGTAAGTGTGGCCATGACCCTAAATTATCCCAATGGAAAGTGAGCAAAGAAGTGTATATACTGTTATGCCCAGATTTTAAGA
>NW_006282518.1:408074-409138 GCF_000327345.1 Myotis davidii | reverse complement strand
CCTAGATAAGGGCAGGCTGAGTAACTGATACATTCTGTGGCTTTTTCTTGGAAGAGGGGTTAAGGACACAGCTATCAGTCCTGTTCTGTCCTTTCATATACCACTGCCTCTGCATTCTTTCCTTAAAAGAAAACTGTTTGGCCTACCATCTTTCCTTTTCTTTTTTTCTGAGGGAAGAATTTCAAATGGGGTTCTGGGAAAACAGCTTTGACCATCTCTATAAGGTCAACCAATACACTAGGGCAGAAAGCTACAAAGAGAAATGCCAACAAGAAACAAGCTAATTTGCCTGTAGAACCCCTCAAAGCCTGACAAATTGGAGGCACAAATATCTCAGAAGGTAGAGTGAAATATCAGAAAACTGATTGAAAGTGTATAAAGAAAAGTTAGACCCCTAGTTTCTCCCTGTAACTCTGTCCAGACAGCCACCACCACTCTGGCACACCAACAGGAGCCATGGAGTTTCACTCTGGAACAATTCAGCCCAACGGGCTAAAGAACCTGGCACAGTAAAAAGAATGGGCGAGAAGTAGGAAACATTTTTAAAGTTTTTTTTTTCTTTCTTGATTCCTAAAACCCTAACAATCAGGCTTCTCGTCCTCCAGATAGGAAATCAGAAGAATGTTTTCTGAATAAATAATCCTAAAGAAAAAATCTTATAGATGTTTATATTTGAGGGTTCCCCAACAAATGGCTAAGGCCCACACAATTACACAAGTGCTTTTAATTAACTTTTCAGTGTTTTATTATTAAATATGAATAGACAGCCTAAGATAACCATTCTGGATAGCCTCTGACATGAGAGTCAGAGACCAAAACAAAGACACCAAAAAGGAATAGAACAAAAGAAAAGTCAAATGGAATAATAATTAAAAAATAAAACACAGAAGGTAAGAAAAAAACTGCCTCCATGAATCAATAACCAGATATTATAACAAATAAATGATCACAAAACACCGAAGAGCCCAGCTCGTGTGTATCAGTGGTTGAGGGTCGACCCATGAACCAGTATGTCATGGATTGATTTCCGTCAGGGCACACACCCGGGTTTTGGTCCATCCCCA
>NW_006282518.1:394152-408028 GCF_000327345.1 Myotis davidii | reverse complement strand
TCTATGTTTCTCTCTCATTGATGTTTCTGTCTCTCTATCCCTCTCCCTTCCTCCCTCTCTCTAAAAATCAATAGAAACATTTTTAAAAACACTACAAAGCTTTTGGAATTTAAAATTATGAAATAAAATATCCAATAGGTAGGTTGAAGGATAAACATGAGAAACTGTCTCATAACGGAAAACAAGAAAACATAGAAAGTTAGGAGAGAGAAAATAAGATGACTAACTTGGAATAGTCAACATCTGAATAAGAAGAAATTCAAAGTACAAATAGTTAAAAAGGAGGTGAACAAATTATAAAAGAGATAATAACAGAACATATCCCAAAAATTAAGTAAATGAGTTTCCAGGGTTTCAGAACTCACCAAATGCCAAATACATTATAGAAAACAAGAACTACACATCAGTCAGGCACACCATTTTAAATGCTAGAACAGGGATAAACATAAAAACTCCCGGGGGGGAAACGTTTGCTCACAAAGAATCAGGAATCAATTTACAATCAGAATTCCCAGAAGGAATACTGGTGGATGGAGTGATGACCACAATATTGAGACTGAAGATCATTTCCATTCTGGAAATATACAGCCAACCATTCAAGAATGAAAGAACATTTTCAGACATGAAAGAATTCTAAAATGTTTTTCCAGAAAGCTACCCCAGGACATGCTTCACTAACACAAGAGAATAAACAAAGTGGAAAACAGGATTCAGGTAATAGGGAATTCAACACAGAGGAAAAGAGGAGAACTCCTTTATTAAGAGGAAATTGTGGCAGGACAGCCATGCAGCTGATCTAAAGAATAATCAGTACAGAATGAATTGGAATAACAGGAGACTCTAGAACAGATGTCTTATGGGATGTGAGAGGAAAATGGAACTGATAGATTGATTACCAGGTGTGTTTGCAGTATTAAGCATCTACAACTACCTAGGAGAGTTGGGGAAGAATTAGTGATTGGTTCACAGAAAACTAAGCAAATATAAAGTGAAAGCAATTAATACCTAGATTAAAAATGTGCGATAAAGAAAGTGAAATTATTGCATACTATATGCCTCAACTGTGAACAATTTTACATTGTCATAATAATGTTTAAGAGGATATTCATTTCACCAAAGGTTAATGTACAACTATCTTGGAGAGATGAGGAGAGGGATACTATGGGTGTGTGTAAGAATACTAAATTCTGATCTTCCATTTAGGAAGTCACTAGATAATGTATAAAGTAGATAAATAAGAAACCATATTATAAACTTTTCTATACAATAATGTAGGCACATAGAAGAAATAGCTAAAAGTTAAAAGTAGTTTTCTCTGAGGAATGGTTCTTGGGTGTAGGGAGGAATGGAGCACTAGCTATATTTTCTTATAAGCTTTTTAGTACTAATTGTACTTTTTAAAATTGAGTATATCTATTAATTTGGTAAAAAGACAGGCAACTTTCTTCCACAATTCATTTCTCTCTCTCTCTCTCTCTCTCTCTCTCTCTCTCTCTCTCTCTCTCATTGTAGTATAAGAGGATTTATTTCATGTTAACAAATTTCAAGCATTGAGAAGCAAGTGAGCACCATATATTTGTGGCAATTCCAGTGTCCCTGAGATCACATCACAGCATTCCGTTTACATGAGGACTGGCCCTAGTGGACTGTTAGTATGTGCATCTGGTAACATTGTAACTGTAATTTTGAAACAAGGTCAGCATTCTTGAGCAAACGGATATGACAGCATGATTAAATGATGAAAATCACACCCAAGGGCATTTTAACAGGCGTCATAGTCTTGAAAGTAGGATGAAGATTGGAATGCTTGAATAGAGTGTCAGATATGAACTTGGGCCTCAGTGTCCTAATCATTCAAGAATCTTACTTTTCTAGCCAAGAATCATCATCAGTTTAATCTGACACAAGAGGCATTTTTCTTCCAGGCAGTGCCCTATAGATGAGGCAGAATGGCACAGATCCAAAGCAAAGCCACACAGGGCCAATAGCCGCCTGGGCATAAAGGAAGCCAGGCTGAAAAGAGCCTTCAGTTTTTATTACTCATTATTCTGACTTAGTGGCTCCTCAGCCATCTTTGTGACAGCCGGGAGCAGTGACCAATGAAGCATTCAGTCAACAAATGTTATCATCACTGCAATAATAATCATGTTATCACCCATCATAATGGTGTTTTGTTCTGAGAGAAGACTCAGAAAGCTTGGGGTTTCCATTTTGGGAAAAACCAAAAGGAAAAAAGGTGATGTAAGCAGAACAGTTATGCCAGTAGGGGTAGAAAAGAAGAGGGCTAGGGAATTGAGAGTGGAATATAAGAATTACACAAAAAGAGCTAGAAATTTAAAAAAAAAAAAACAACTTGGTTTCACCACAGTATTGAGATTAAGGAGATTAAGAGATGAGTTTTTCTGCCACAGTCACATTATATATATCTTGAGTTTATTAGTCAGATATCCTCTTGGGAATACTTTCAATGATGCAGCAGATGTTGTCAATGCTCCTACCACATCCTCTTTGATCTTCTTGCCATGTTCATCATACCTCCCTGACCTCCAATAGCTGGTACATGCATCTTTATAAGAGGGCTGACCTGGGGCTGCTGGAATCAACTTTGCCCCCCCCCCCACCAACACACTACAAAACCTAGGAACCAATATTCCTTCAGGGGCAGCCTTGAACAAATGGCTGATAGGTTATGCTGAGATGTGTGGTTTTTTTTTATCCCATTTCCAAAGTTTTCCAATGGGAATAAACTTTAGTTGGCCGCAGTGGTAGCTATTTTTTTGTTTTGTTTTGTTTTTAACACATACACACAACACCTTTTATTAACTATCTTCCCTTCTCTGTATCACCCACCCCATTCTCATCCAGTGTTCCTGTACCTCCCTAATATACTATGTACATCCAATTCTTATCTGACAATCTGCCTCTGGCCAGAATCAAAGGTTGATCTCTAGTGTATTATGCCTGCTAACTGCAATACCGTCAAGGGCAGTGCAGATAACAGACAAAAGATCACTAGTAACTTCATCTCATTCCCCAGCTGTACCTCTTCCATGGAAATAATCCTGTTTCAATCTAATAGGGCCAATCACCACAGGATAAATAATGGAGGAAAATTAATTTAAAAAAAGGTTCACCAGATATACTGATATATCCAAGGCAGACTGGGTATTTATAAACGTCTCAGACTGGAAGGAGCAATGACAATTCATTTTTAAATGCAAGATTATATTCCACTCACACAGTTCTAAGCAGCATGCTACATGCCAACCAGATCATGGTATGTATCATATTGTATGTAGGAACAATCAAGAATAACACTGGTCCTACTCTATAGAAGACAAATTTTACAATTATAATTTGTATTAATACTCCTGTTATATTTATTTGTAATATATACTTAATATCATAGGTCTGTAATATATAATCATTATCATGTAAGTAGCTGCATTCATGTCTGAAGTATCAGTGGAGAGGGCCACTTGTAAGCCTTTGTGTAAGTGTCTGAAGATCCTCCTGGCAGGACAATAGTTAGAAAGTAGAGCCTAGTAAACAGTTCCTACCCCTCCTGTAAATGTAGGGAAGACCAAGAACAAACTCTTAAGCCCCTCGATTGGGGGTTTTCCAGAAGGAAAATAATATAACCCTGATGAAAGAGTTGAGGCATGTCCCTTGCCCAGGAACAATGGTTGTAGTCAAATTGAAGGAGAAATTGGTATCCCCTAGCCAACTAACCCTCAGAATGCCCTCTAGATTGGAGCCTCCATTAGGGATGAGACCAGGATTCCAAGCCAAGGACATCTTAAAGGATACTGGATGAGAAAAGAAGAGTTGATTCTCTGATGTTATTCTAAACCCTCAGAGAATAATGCAGAGCTATCTTAAGACATAATAAAAATAAAACCTAAGTGGGGGATAGTACTTGCTCTCACTTCAGCTCAATGAGTGAATAAATACAGGAGTAACTATAGCCACTTTAGACAGGGGAGGAATTAGTCCCTCAAATAATTCAATAAATATTTATTTAACATATACATATGATAGGATACCATGCTAAATACCAAAAATATAGTATTCAGTAATGAAAAAAATTCATTCTCACGTGGTACTTACAATGTGCCAGACACTGTTCTAATTTGTAAGATTCACACAAAACACCTATGAGATAGGTATCCTTGCCATCCCCTTTTAGAGGAGGATACAGAGGTAAAGTGACTTGCCCATGCCATACAAATGGTTAGGGCTAGAGCTGGGATTTGAACCCTACAATGTGCTGCCTCCCAGGTCTCCATTGCTCTATTGTCTTGGAGATTACATTGTAGTGAGTAAAAAAAAGTCTTATATAAGATACTAATCATATTTGTAATCATTTAATTTTAATATTAATCTAAACCTTGTAGGAGGTGCTATGTACAGAGTGCCCTGAGCATGTTCACCAGCTTATTCACTTTATGAATACATATTGATTGTGTACTCTGTGCCAGGTTCTGTGAGTGATACTGGGAATTTAATGAGAGCAAAACAGATACCTCCTCTGCTGTCTTATGAAAGGAGAGAAGTGTCAGACATTATTTGAATAATAACACACATTTATATGCAATTACAAAGGTGGTAGCTTTGAAGGAAAGTACTAAGAGTATTAAAAGCATATAATAAGAGGACTTGACATTTAAAATGAGATCAAATAAGATCTGAAGAATGAGTAACAGTTACCTTGGTGAGAAAAAAAGAGGAAAACACATTTCAGGGACACCTGTGCCAAGGCTCTGAAGTAAAAAAAAAAAAAAAAAAAAGAGAGAATCGAAGGCACTGAGAGGTCAGTAAAGTTGGACCTAGTAAGTGAGAGGAAGAATAGCATGCAATGAGGTAGAGGTGGTGGGCAGGGGTCACATGAATTAGCCAATCAGGATACATTGTTCCCCATTAATTTTTAGAGAGAGTGGAAGGGAGGGAGGGAGTGGAGAGGGAGAGGGAGTGAGAGAGAGAAAAAAAAAGAGAAACATTGATGTGAGAGAGACACATCCATTGGTTGCCTCCATATGTACCCCAATACTTTTGAAAATAAAAGGGGTGCTGATAATAATTAAGCTAAGACAATAGGCATAAACAGGTATTTCACTCTCCCATGAAGCAGATGGTGACTCTAATTTAGGCCTTGTAAAGATTTTATCCTAAGAAAAATAAGAAGCCATTCAGTGATTCTAAATGAGGGGTGGAAAATGTATAATAATAATTTATGATTATTTTAATAACACTAGAGGCCTGGTGCATGAATAATTTATTATGATTATTTTAATAACACTAGAGGGACCAAGGGACCAGGCCTGCAGGATTGGGCTGAAACCAGCTCTCCGACATCCCCTGAGGGGTCCTGGATTGGGAGAGGGCACAGGCCAGGCTGAGGGACCCCACCGGTGCATGATCGGGGCCAGTTGGCCAGCCAGGAAGGGACCACGGGAGGACTCCAGGGCATGTCTGGCCCATCCCAATTGGCCAGGCCCCAGCAGCAAGCTAACCTACTGGTTGGAACGTCTGCCCCCTGGTGGTCAGTGAACATCATAGTGAATGGTCGATTGGTCAACTCTCTGCTCCCTGGTAGTCAGTGCACGTCATAGCGAGTGGTTGAGCGACCTTAGCATATTATTAGCATATTATGCTTTGAATGGTCAACTAGATGACCAGACACTTAGCATATTAAGCTTTTATTATATAGGAGTCTAGCTGTCAGGTAGAGAATAGACAAGATAGCAATAATGAATGCAGGGAGACAAATAAAGCCTTTATAAAAATAATCCAGGTTAGAAATGATGGTGCTTTGGACCAGAGTGAAAGTAATGGAGATAGAACAAACGAGAGGAAACCTGGTGATCATGAGTAGTAAAATCAACATAACTTGGCCCAGCTGGCATGGCTGAGTGGTTGAGCATCGACCTAGGAACCAGGAAGTTACGGTTCAATTCCTGGTCAGGGCATATGCCTGGATTGCGAGTGTGCAGGAGGCAATGATTCTCTCATCATTGATGTTTCTATATTTCTCTCCCTCTCCCTTCCTCTCTGAAATCAATAAAAAAATATATTTTTAAATCAACAAAACTCGGAAACTGGTTGGATTTGAAGACTAGAGGAACAATGCGAAATGGCTGGGAATTCCTGAGTGAGCTGACCTTGAATTTTTTGTGCTTCATAATGATGTTGCTTACATCATGTCCCTTCTTGTTTCACTTAATATGAAGTTGACACCAGCTTGTTCCTAGGGACCTTCTAGAAGGCATAATATAAAAAAGCCCCGTAGTGTCTATGATACCAGACTTCCCATGTAGAACCATAGTTTACATGTCTACCTATGTGTTCACCTATGTGGCATTCAAAACTACCTAACATATCCAGGACAAGTTTCTCACTAGGTGAGCAATGGCTTCCTCCATGGCACAAGGTCTTCCCAACCTAGCTTATGTCTTGGGAATATCATTCCGAGCCTCAGTTTGCTTCTCTGAAAAGTGGATAATAGAAAATAAACCTTGTGTAGTTTTGGTGGGATTAATTGGTTCAGGCATGGCTGCCCAGTCCTGCAGAATATACTGCTGGATCTCCTGTGATTGTTCTACTTTATGAATTTCCACTCTCCCATGTGTTTGGAAAAGCACATGGAAAGCAGCCTGTCAAAGAGTTTGAAATGCCATCTGGTCCTGGTTTTTGTCCTTGGTGTGGCCAGATTAGAGATCTCTTGGGCAATAGATATTTGGGATGATTTTGGATGGAATTCACATATATTACAGTATTATTCACAGTGGCCAAGACATGGAAACAACTAAGGTATCCTTTAATAGATGAGTGGGTAAAGAATATGTGGTACATATGTACAATATTACTAAGCCACAAGAAAGGATGAAATACTGCCATTTGTGACAACATGAATGAGTCTTGAGAATATCATGCTAAACTAAGTAAGTTGAATAAGTGATTTCACTCACATGTGGGATATAAAACTGAAATAAACAAATGAGCAAACAAGAAAAACAAACAAGCAAATGCTCATAAGCCACAAGAAAGGATGACATACTGCCATTTGTGACAACATGAATGAGTCTTGAGAATATCATGCTAAACTAAGTAAGTTGAATAAGTTGATTTCACTCACATGTGGGATATAAAACTGAAATAAACAAATGAGCAAACAAGGAAAACAAACAAAAACTCATAGACACAGAACACAGTATGGTAGTTACTAGGGGGAAGGGGCTGGGGAGTAGTAAAGGGTAAAGTAGGTCAAATCTATGATAATGGTGAAGTTGAGGGTGAAGGGCACGAGGGAAGGGCCAGCAGCTGCAGCGGGAAAGAAAAAGTCACACTTTAAAACAGACTCAGACCAAATCCAGGGTTCTGACAAGCCCCCCTCACCCACATTCCCTGCTCTTCTCCCCAACCCATGTTCTGCAGAAACATGAGGCCCTTCTTCTGAACTAAAAGATCACTCACTTTTTTATATGGTTCTGTGATTCAACATTCTGCTCAGCAATTGGAGAATACCATCTGTGACATGTGGGGAAGAGAACTCAAATAATGTCTAGTGTGACTGACTCTCTGACTAAACTGAAGTTCAGGATTGTGTCTGCTTCCTTCGCTAAGTGATGCTAAGTGTGTCAGAAAGTGCCTGCCATGTTTCCATGTCTTGGCAACTGTGAATAATGCTGCAATGAACATAGAGATGCATATATTTTTGCAAATGCATGTTTTCAAATTTTTGAGGTAGATACCCAGAAGAGGGGTTGCTGGGTCATATGGTAACTCTATTGTTAATTTTTGGGCAAGTGATTGCATGGCAGCATCAGAACAAGAACTCGGCTTCCAGATGCTCAGGCTCTACACTTTCCACCACATTCCACAATCCTAAAGCTTTGTTGACCTTCAAGCCTCATGGAGTTTCTAGCAAGATAATAGTATGAGAAGAAATAATGGTTTATTCAATTAGTATTTTCTGGAAGGAAAATGTTTATCTCTCTTAATATCAGTGTTCAATTTCTTTTAATGTCACTGTTCAATCAATGTTTTTCTCTCTTAACATGAAGCAAACTAGAACTTCTATTGGTAATTATATTGTACTAAGAAAGATTTTTCTGTGGTGGAATAGTGCTAATTTGATGAAAACCTCACAAATTCAATCTTAGGTTGCATTCTCATTTAACCTTCAGTCAAATTTAAATCAGAGGAACCAACTTTCCCTGAAGCAGTATAAAATAATAAATAGGATGTTCATTGTTGTTTTTTTCAAGTATACAGCCAAGCGAAGAAATGGCAAGATTAATTTGCACTTAATTTTTAAAGCTTTTGAAGGGGAATTACATGCATCATGTGTGTTCATATAAATGCCTGTGTGTCACCTTAGTTCTTCATGCTGAAAAACAGACAAGGAGTTCTATAAAGGTCAATAGATCAAAATGTTTTAATTCAAGACTTATTTCACATAGGAAATAAACAATAACCACTTCTTGTTTTAAATGTTCTAATATTTCTATTTTTTAAAAAACACAAATTATTGGTGACACAGATTACTTTATTTTGAGACTATATAATTGGCTAATATTTATGAAACATGATTTTAACTGTCCTGACAAAAATATTTCAACTATTTTACTACCACCTTAAACAGTCTTATTTATATTTCAACATCAAACATCTCAGAAAAGTATCCTCTCCCCTTGGCTTCCATTTCTTTATTAGTCAATTTTAGCCTTTGCCTCTGTTAAAACTGCACTCTTAAAGGTCACTAGTGAATGTTTGGCCTTCTGCAACTAACCAAATCTTTTTGTCTTTGCTCAATTGCCTTTCTTGTTGACTTTTATCCATGACATTTGACATTGTTGATATTGTCCCGTCACCTAGAGTACTAAACTATCATGTTTCCTTCATCCTATTGCATTGACAACACTGTGGATCAGTGTATGGAGCCACGGTGCTCTCACATTTTGAAAAAGGGGGAAACATCAATGTTAATTAGAAATAAAATGAGATAAAACAGTACACTTAGAGGGGAGTGTTTTGGTGAGTGAATTGTTGAAGATAGAAAAACCAAAGAAAGATTAGAGTGGAAGGTTAACCAAATAGAATTAAGGCCCCAGTGGAAGTTTAAACTATATATGTACCAACCCCAGAAGACCTGGCATTGGAGCCACCTGCCTTTCAGTAATGCCATCGTGTTGGCTTATTTTATTTTATTCTATTTTTTCTACCCCCAGCTCTTACCCCTTTGGCAATCATCAGCTTGTTTTCTATATCTATGGGTCTGTTTCTATTTTGTTTTGTTTATCCATTCGTTTTTTTATATTATTTGTTTATTGTTTTGTAGATTATAAATGAAATTATATGGCATTTATATTTCTATTTGACTTATTTCACTCTGCAGAATACCCTATAGGACCATCATATGGACACTTAGGTGGCTTTCATGTCTTGGCTGTTACTAGTAATACTGCTGTGAACATAAGAGTGCATATAGCTTTTTAAATTAGTATTTTTATTTTATTTGGTGTAAAAACCCAAAGGTGGGATCATATGGCAGCTCTAATTTTTTGAGGAATCTCCATTTGTTGATTTATTGATGATAACAATTCTGACAGGTGTGAGGTGCTATCTATGGTTTTAATTTGCACTCTTATGATGACTAGTAATGATGAGTACCTTTATATATGTCTATTGGCCATCTGTATGTCCTCTTTGGAGACATTTGTAGTCAGATCCTCTGCTCATTTTTCACTTGGATTGAGTGTGTGTGTGTGTGTGTGTGTGTGTGTGTGTGTGTGTGTAAACCATCCATTTAGTTGACTCAGTCATAGTGGAGAATGGGAAAGCAGGCACTCAAGCACTTTTTTTCCCTTCCTCCTGCCTTACTTCCATCCTTCAATAAATATGTACTGAAAACCTAGAAAATAGCAATTACTCTGTTATACACTGAGGGAGCAAAAATTAATAACTGGTCACCAAACTGAAGTAGTTCATGGTCTTATTAAGGGAAAATGTATATCTTGCAAGCACCTTAAACTTAACATTTGAAAATAATTCATGTATTCCAATCTACATGTAGTTCCAAACTCCTGCTTATCCTAGCTCCAATTCCTGATTTCCCTATTTCTGTTATAGGTAATCAACATTTTCACAAGCTTACAAATCAGTGTGTAAAATAAGCATCCCTCTTATCCTTTTCTATGACCATGCCCTTAGTTCAGCTCTTCATTAATTTTCTACTGGACTAATGTTCTTACTAGCCTCCATGCTTCCAGTTTCTCCCCAGTACAATTTATCCTGCTTAAGGCCACATTGAGTAAATCAGTCTCTTAGGGGAAACCATAATGGATGCCACAAAGTGTGTATTCAAAGAACTACCAGCTGATCCCAGTTTATCTTTCCAGCATACTTACCACCATTCCAAATGCATACTTTATTCTTCAATTATATTAGTAATGTAGGTTAAATAATGGGCCCCCAAAGATGTCTACATACTAATCCCCAGAACCTGGACATTGCAGATATGATTAAGCTAAGTACTGAGATGGGAAGATTATCATGGATTATCCAGATGGGTCCAAATGTAATCACAATTGTCCTTATAAGAGGAGACAGAAGTTCAGGGACAGGGGAAGGAAGGCAATGTGACAATAAAAGCAGACATTGGAGTGGTACAGCCATGAATCAAGGAATGCCTACAGTCTCTAGAAACTGGAAGAGGCAAGTAACATATTCTTTCCTGGAACCTTCAGAAGTAAACAGCCCTGACAACATCTTGATTTTAGCCCTGTAAGACTTACCTTGAACATCTAATCTCCAGAACTGTAAAAGGATAAATTTGTATTTTCTAAGCCACTAAGGTTGTGGTAATTTGTTATAGCAGTGAAAAGAATCTAATACAATTCATTTAGCTATTGCTCTGTAAATGACAACTACAAAATCTCAGCATTTACTGATGGTTCACATGTCTATAGGTCAGGAGGGCTCTGCTAATCTTGGGTCTGTATTGCCAGCTCCCCTCTATTGGTTCAGTTCACCTCTACTCCATGTATTTCTCATTCTTCAGGAAATAGCAAGTTTCCCAGAAAATATTCTTCTCATGTTGAAAGGAAGGGATGTTCAAGCATAAATATTAACTAGGGAAAGTACATTTCAAGTATTTGCTCATATCGCCTCTGCTGACATTCCATTGGTCAAAAGCAGCTTACTTGGACAAACCCAAGATCAATTGGGCAATAAAGTATCTTCTGCCTCTAGTGGGAAGAACTTCAAAGTCTCAGGGCAAAGAGCATAGATTCAAGGAGGGCTGAAGTAATAAAAGTAATAATGCAATATACTGTGGTGTGCTGGTAGACCAGCTTTCAAAAAACAAATAAAAAGAACAAAACAAACAAAAAGAAGAAGATTTATAACACTTGATGATTTCTGTGGTAAATATTCCATGGTTAATTTTAAGCTACCAACATGACATCATTGAACGCAAAGTTGTGGAAGATATACACAATGGGCTCTCAGTCTGTGCCAGTCAGCTTCAGCATAGCAATGAATCTACAAATCAATCAAACCAAATCATTACATATTTTTTCATAACCAGTGTTTCATAACATTCTATTTACCTAAAATTCCTCGACCTTTCAAATGCCACCTTTGCACAAAGATCTGCTTTCCTAACTAGAAGTAATTCCTCTCTCCTTTGCATTTTCATAACACTTTCTTGTGGGTATTTTTTTCATTCGTTTTTTGGAATACCTATTGTGCATGTGTTTTTCTTGGCCACTGGGTTTCAAGGTACTGGAAGGTAGGCACTGTATCTAACACATCTTAAGATCTTATAGCACTTTGTACATAATAGGTATTAATAACTATATAGTGGATAGATGGATGAATGAATGAATGAGACACATAGAAGGATAAAATTTTAATTACATTTAATTAGACAAGTGATGTTCTGGCAGAACAAAGTAATCTGAAAGAAATAAGCCAACTAAGAATTCCAAGGAACCAGTAACCTAATCCCAGAGAATACAAAAGCTCTGAGCATGTGCAGTAGATGAAAAATTTTGTCTTCCAACCCTATTCAGAGCTCAGTATTTAAAAACCCCCACAAAAGCCAATTCTGCAAAACAAAGCATTCTCTTCTCCACCATTAGAAAACAGAAGCTTTAACACCCACAGGGAATTTTGAAGCCCTCAATCACTGAAGCTGTGGAAAATGAGTCTGCCATAGCATTTTTGCAGAAATCCTCCATTTGTATTGTTAGGAGGAAGCTACAACTGTTATTTCCTGGCAGCTGTTGAGACCTGGGATTCAAATTGGTAGAACCAGACTGGTTTCCTGTGGAAATACCTTTTCCAATCCTATTATCAAACTCATCCCTGAGAATGAGATTCTCTTTCAACCCCAGTGCAAAGCACAGAGATGGAGTCTGGAGTTGCAGTAATTACTGAGAAATGTTTAGACTATTTTATTCAAACAAATTCATGAGTAGGTTAAGAAAGTTTATGAGCATTGTGGCCACCCCCTATTGTGATGTTTATGAAATGAAAAATAAGATTTTCATGTCTATATCTTTTGGTCTTTTTTAAAGCCCTTGTATGCTAAGAGAAAGGGGTTTTATAAAAAATGAAATGCATATAAAGTTCTTTTTGTCTGAAACAAAGCATCTTTGGTACAGATAACAAAGCCTTGATGCATAAAATATACACAAGGGCCAGCTTCCCTTCCTTCATTAAGAATCAGGGAAAGCTTTATACGTGTAAGGAGAAAACTTACAGATCTAGACAATATTCTTTCTGGAATGATGCAAATCTAGCATGTGGAAAAATATATCTCTTTCTGGTCTGCCATGCCCTTCCTGCATAACATGAAATGTCTGCTATTATAGTGCTTTTTTCTGATTTAAATAATAATGACTCCAATTAAAATATGTTCATTCTTTCATTCAATTAAACATTTATTTTATACATAATGTGTTCCCAAAATATTTGACACCAAGAATACCAATATTAATTTTTAGAAATTATAAAAGAAAAAATGGATCCCTATTTTTAAAGAGCTAAGAGTCAAGTAGGGAAATATATGCATAAATCCTTGGAGCTTAGCTTTTTCCAGGTCTGATCAGACACATATATTGATAACCTGTTATTAAAGAGTAAAACCTGTGTTCAACGGGAGCCACAATAGCAGTGGTATAAGATTCCACTGGATCTTGCTCTCACATACTCATTGAAAACCTCAGATTTCTTTAATATATGCCTTGAAGATCTCTGGAAGTCCCCAGGGGTATCTACATATACTAGTTAAGTTATTCACTCTGACCAAGGATAATTGTGTCCTGGCCACATGCACTGGAGTTCTCATGGGAGGTGCTCAGTAGTACATGCCCTTTGAACAACATTCTGTTGGGTGGGATCCTGGATTCTCCAATATCTATAAGATATTGGGTTCTTTTTTTTTAAATTACCATAAGAGCCCTCTTTTCCCTATGGACCTATACTAGTTCAAGGGACAAATCAGAATGTCAAACACTATTCTATACTAAAAATCCTCATATCCTTGAAATCCCTGAATTATTACTTACCAGAGGCCTGGTGCACAAATTTGTGCATGGGTGGGGTCCCTCAGCCTGGTCGGTGATCGGGGCCAATCTGAGCTGTCTTTCTTAGTCCTGATCAGGGCCAATGGGGGCCAGCCAGTTGGGGAGGGACCACAGGAGGTTGGCCAGCTGGGGAGGGACTGTGAGAGGGATCCAGGGCATGTCTGGCCTGTCTCACCCAGTCTTGATCGGCTGGACCCCAGCAGCAAGCTAACCTAGTGGTCAGAATGTCTGGCCCCTGGTGGTCAGTGTGTGTCAGCGACTGGTCAAGCGATCAACCCAAC
>NW_006282518.1:390168-394126 GCF_000327345.1 Myotis davidii | reverse complement strand
ATATATATATAAATTGAACTACCCTTATTACACCTGCTTTTTTCTCCTCCATTAGGGTGATCTAGCTCTCAAAGGCCTCTCCACACCTAGGAAGTCATGATCAGATATATTTGTAATGTTCTAAGAATCAAGCTGAGACCCTTGCTACTTATGTAATATTTAAGAAATTTGATGGGTGCATCTTAGTGGGGAAAAATGCAGAAAAAACATCCTACAGGAAGTCATACAGAGGTTGAGGGCTAAATGATGAATCAAGCATTTCCCAAGTAAAGATGAACGATAATGCTAGCAATAGGTGGAATAAGAAATAAATACATTTTGTTTTAACATTGCATCATATAAGCTACTTTCATTTGTGTTGTAGTGCACATGGTAGGCATGTGCCCCGTTTCTAGTATTACCCATTAACATATCACTGATCTAGTCAGTGTCAGTGAACTGGTACTCTTTGAATGAACCAATGCATCATTGTGATGCTTATTTGAATATTTTATGTGGATAGCATGAGTTACAGGAATACCTATGTAAATCACAATTGGTAATTAAATTGAAATACTTATTTTAATTATAATCAAGTTACTTTCCCAGTTTAAAAAAAAAGTATGGAAAATTTTTCTAATTAAACTGAAGGCACACAACTGAAACAGAATTGAGAGGAGATACAGAAACTAGTGCTATGACCAGAACCAAAAAAGAAACAAGCTGGAAGAAGGTATGCCATAAATTTCACAATAAATAGCAATTGCAATTTGGTGCAATAGAACAAAACAAAAGGCTTTAGAAGGAAATAAAGTAGAAAATATTAAGAGGCATTTTCAGTAAATGCATAGTGAATTTGATAAGAAGTTTTGTATTAATTGCCAAAAAGAAGAAACATTTAAATGGGTCACCTGAAGTCAGAATAAAATGTCCAACAAAAATGTTTTATAACTCTGGACAGCTATATAATGGTTTGGATTCTTGCACAAAAAGAAAACCATTTTTAGATAGAGAAACAGTAAAATATTTATTATGTCAGTTGTGGCAATTGTTAGAAAATTATGAGGGAAATATTAAAAATTATGTTTTACAGAAAGAGAAAGATTGTCAATTATGCCACCAAATAATTACCCATGGAATACATCCCTTTCTAGCAATTTTAAAGATAAGTTGATGCAAAGTTCAAAAAATTGCATGTAGCTTTCTGTAGCTTTACATGAGTCATACAATATAAGTGACACTGCCCAATAATACTTTGGGTACATTTTGTTTCAAAAGACTTACAAATTTATGAAGAAATGATATCAATTAGTAGCCTGAAAATCAAAAATTCATGGAGTAGATATTTTTAAATCTTTTACATCTGTCAAAGAAGAATTTCAGCTACATACAAAAAAAACTGTATCATAACAGATGATGCTCCAGCTGTGTTAGTTTAGAAAATACGGATTTATTGAATTTTTAAACAAAAGACTGATGTTTTTCGTATTGCTTTGTTCCACCATATAATACATATTGAAAATATTTGTGCTCAGCTTTCTGAAGCAAACCTAAGAAAAGTGTCATGGATACAGTTATTAAAATTGTTCAGTACACATGCAAATGCTATGAATCATTGCCAGTTTATAGAACTGTTGACAGAAATACAAGACAATGATCATATGCTCTTTGCCAATGCTTATTGGCTGAGTTATGGAAGAGCTTTGAAAAGATTAATTTACAGTACTTTTAAATCAAATTCAAGATTTTCTTAAAGCTAAAGGAATACTTGCCATATACTCAATAACAAAATGCAAAAATGGCGTGGGATTTAGATTTTTCACCGATATTACATTGCACATGAATAAACTTTTATATCAGCTTTATTGAGATGTAATTCACATACCACATTCACCCATTTAAAAGGAACAAGTGACAAAAAATACAGACAAAAAATAAAAGGAACAAGGGAATTATTTTTTTTCATATATTCACAGAGTTGTGTATTCATTACAACAACCTAATTTTAGAAAATTTTCATCACCTTAAAAAAGTCCCATATTCATTAGTAGTCATTCCCCATTTTGCCCCAACTTTTCCCTGCCCCTGGCAGTTACCAATTTACTTTCTGCCTCTATGGATTTGCCTATTCTGGACATGTCATATAAATGGAACCATACAATATGTGGTCTTTTGTGACAGGCTTCCTTCAATTATAATATTTTCAAGGTTAATCCATGTTGTAACATGTGTCAGTACTTCATTTCTTTCTATTACTGAATAATATTTCATTATATAAATATACATTTTATTTATGCATTCATCAGTTAATGACAACATTTGTATTGTTTTCACATTTTGGCTCTTATGAATAATGCCTCTATGAACAAGTTTTTGTGTAGATCTACGCTTTCATTTCTCTTGCATCTATACCTAAAAGTGGAATTGCTGAGTCATATGGTAACTTTATGTTTAAATTTGTGAGGAACTGAAAAACTCTTTTGGAAAGTAGCTGCACCATTTTAACTATTCACCAGCAGTATATGAGGTGTCCAATTTCTCTACTTACTTGCCAGCACTGTATTTTCTTTTTAATTATAACCGTTCTAGTAGGGTGTGGATACCACAATGAGATACCACAATGGTATCTCATTGTGGTTTTGATTTGCATTTGTCTGATAGTTAATGATGTTGTGGAATGAGCTCATTTTGAAACTCTAAGGAAAGGAAAAGCTTATTTGTGAGATGGATATGAGAAATTATGTTGAAATTAAATTTTTTCATAATAGAAATCACACTATAAATGATTTTTCACTTTTCTATCATGAAACGTGAAGAGGATTGAATTGTAATTCACAGCATTATGTAAGCTGGCTACAAAAAACTACAGAAAATATTGAAGAATTCTATTTTATTTTTATAAATTAAGAGTTGTTTCTAATTTATACAATATCCCTTTGAACTTATTAATCATGCTGAATTGACACAAGATTCAGTGAATTTACTTAACTTAGATGAAGTTTTGAAACTGACATGCTTTTTATTCAAAGTCAAATCAGTAAACATTTTTTGTCAATGTGGATGCAAATATTAAAGGCAGATGATTTGTTGTTACTTGCTTGATTCTAGTTACTGGAAAACTTAAGTAAGTTTGGAACAATTTAGGTATGTGAATCTACTTTTTCAACTGTAAATTATATAAAATCTACATTTAGATAAAGTATTCCCAATGAAAATTTAGGAAACAAATTGAAATATACTGTAAGTATAAAATGTATGCCAGTTTTCAAAGATTCAACATGAAAAGAATGATATAAAATATCTCAATAATATATTTTTCATTTTGATCATATATTGAAACTAGAGGCCTGGTGCACAAAATTTGTGCATGGTGGGGTGGGTCCCCTCAGCCCAGCCTGCACCCTCTACAATCCAGGACCCCTCAGGGGATGTCCAGGGCCAGGTTTAGGTCCTAACCACTCCCCTGCCGCCCTGCCTGATTGCCCCTAACCACTCTGCCTTCCTGCCTGATCACCCCTAACCACTCTGCCTTCCTGCTTGATCACCCCCTAACTGCTCCCCTGTTGGCCTGATTGCCCCCTAACTGCTCCCCTGCCTGCCTGATTGCCCCTAACCACCTCTGCCTCGGCCCCTGCTACCGTGGCTTTGTCTAGAAGGACATCTGGAAGGACATCGGAAGATGTCCAGTCTAATGAGCACATTGCCCTTTTATTAGTATAGATAATGTTTGCTTATATTGGATTAAATAAAGTGTCATTTGTATTAATTTGATCTGTTTCCTTTTCCTCTATGTAATGATTAATTTCAGTGTTTTATCTTTATTTTATTTTATTGATTAAGGTATTACATATGTGTCCTTATCTCCCCATTACTCCTCAGCCCCCCCCCCCACTCATGCCCTCACCCCTCTGTTGTCTGTGTCCATTGGTTAGGCTTATATGCATGCATGTCCTACCTTTGGTTGATGTCTCCCCTTACC
>NW_006282518.1:361351-389299 GCF_000327345.1 Myotis davidii | reverse complement strand
GAGAACATGGACACAGAACTTGGCTGGAGATTGTGGCTAGAGATCCTGGCAAGGCTGCTGATCAACTGAACGCTGTCTCCGTGTCATTCCTTCTTTGCCGACTCCGTCCACACCTTTGGGGACCCCTGGACCTGCTGGGGTTGGACCCCAGCAAACAACACACTAAGTCTAGTAACCATCTATCACCATATAGTTACCACACTATTATTGACTATATTCCCCTGTATCTACACTGATCCTTCTGGCAACTATCTGTTTGTTCTTTGTTTCTATGAGTCTGGTCTGTTTTTGTTTTGTTCATTTTTTTTTTAATTCCACATATAAGTGAAATCATGTGATATTTGTATTTCTCTGTTTGACATTTCAATTAGCATAATATCCTCTAGGTCCATCTATATTGTCAGAAATTGTAGAATTTCATTCTTTTTGTATTAATGTGTAATATTCCATTGTGTGTATGTGTATTTATCTATTGATAAACACCTCGGTTGCTTCCATATTGTAACTATTGCAAATAGTGCTGCAATGGACATATGACCACCTATAACTTTTCTAATTACTTTTTTCATTTTCTTTGGAAAAATACCCAGAAGTAGAATTGCTGGGTTGTATGGTAGTTCTATATTTCATTTTTTGAAAAATTCAATGTTTCCCATAGTGGCTGCCCCAATTAGCAGTCCACCAACAGTGCAGAAGTGGGTTCTCTTTTCTCCATATCCTCATCAACATGTATTATTTACTAGAGGCCTGGTGCATGAATTTGTGCACCTGTGGGGTCCCTTGGCCTGACCTGTGGGATTAGATGGAACCTGGCTCTCCGACATCCCCCGAGAGGTCCTGGATTGCGAGAGGGTGCAGGCCAGGCCAAGGGACCTCACTGGTGCATGATCAGGGCCAGGGAGGTTTACAGGAGGTTATCCAGCTGGGGAGGGACCATGGGAGGGCTCCAGGACATGTCCAGCCTGTCTCGCTCAGTCCCAATCGGCTGGACCCCAGCAGCAAGCTAACCTATCAGTTGGAGTATCTGCCCCTTGGTGATCAGTGCATGTCATAGTGAGTAGTTGAGTGACCTTAGCATATCATTAGCATATTATGCTTTTATTGGTTTAATGGATGACCAGACACTTAGCATATTAGGCTTTTATTCTATAGGATTGGCTTTTTGATAATAGCCATTCTAACTGGTGTGAGGATATCCCATTGTCGCTTTAATTTGCATTTCCCTGATGATTAATGATGTTAGGCATTTTTCATATATCTATTGGTCATCTATATGTGTACTTTGGAGAAATGTCTCTTCATATTTTCTTCTCATGTATTGATTGGATTGTGTGTTTTTTGTTTGTTTGTTAATGAGTTGTATGTGTTCCTTATATATTTTGGGTATCAACCCCTTATGGGATATATCATTGGCAAATATCTTCTCTCATTTAGTAACTTGTCTTTTTATTTTGTCAATGGCTTTCTTTGCTGTGGAGAAGCGTTTTAGTTTGTGTCAAACTGGTTTTAATAGGCCAGTTGGAGTCAGGGCAGGCATGTGAGGTGACTGGTGGGCTGCCAGGACAGAAAGAGTGGGTTCCAGGTGGGGCAGCCTGGTGTACAGGTATATATGGCAACTCCCTGTTTTTCTGGCTATGGACAGCCAGAATTGAATTAGGAGGGGCAGCCTAATGTGGGCATGCTTCCTTACCTTTCTGATCTGGGGCTTCCCAGTGTGTGCACAGCATGCCATGAGGCTTTAATTGTCTGTTGCCCAAACTCAGTCTGGGCGGGGCTGCCCTCTGTTTACACATCTTAATGCCTTGCTAGTTCTGCACTTTCTCTGGTTGATACTGTCCTATATGCATGCACGGCAGTATCCTACTAGTTTCACACTTTCTCCAGATGGGGCAGCCCTGTATGCAAGCAACACAGTACCCTGCTAGTTACATACTTTCTTCAGGGGGCGGGCAGCACTATGCATGAACAGAAGTGGCCTGTTGTACCCGCTGTATCAATTTACTGGTGCAGGGGCCCTGTGTGTGCATGCTATGGCACCTTCCTGTTCCTGCTGGAGCTAGCTCTGCTAAGGGTGGCTAGCAAAATGCTACAACATCCCTGCAGCAAGAGCATCTGTATAGAGCTCCCACCACTATCCAAATGCAGGGGAAATATAAACAACTATAGGCCTGATGCACGAAATTCATGCAAGGGGCTCGGCCCTTGCAGCTCTGGCCAACCCCCACAACCCCTCACAGCCCCAGCTTCATCCGGTAGTTTGTCCGGAAGGACATCTGTAAGTCGTTTGGCTGTTCAGTCTAATTAGCGTATTAGCTCTTTATAATATAGGATGGTGCCCACCAGTTCCTTACATCCTGGAGCATTCTCTCAGTTCCTGGAGAGCTCTCACAGTTCCCATACCTTTCCTATGCTGTTTCTCTCTATATTTGTTGTTCAGAAGCTGTTCAATAGACCCTCAGTAGTCTCTTGGGAGGAATTGCTCTAAATATAGATGTATATTTTATGTGTTCTTGGGAGGGGGCAAGCTCTGTGTCCTTCTAGGCTGCCATCTTGGGCCTGCCTCTTGATCTATATTGTTAAAGGGATACTAGGAGCAAAATTCTGTATATAAAGAACTGCAATGAACTATAATATGAAGTCAGGTATATTACCATGAAAATAAGTTGCCAAAACTGTAACTTACCTGTTGACTCACTCTTTGCTTAGGCCCAAAGCACCCCCAAATAGAGAGATCTTCATGAAGATGAGAAGTAGGTAGAATTTTGACCAATGGGAGAAGATTTAAGACCAATTTAAGTTGTTACACTTTGGTACTGTTAAAAGTACTTATTCACCTACATATTTATTGCTTTTGGGGGATACAAGATCATTACTGGGGTATGCAGAAAATTATTGAAACTATTTTATACAGGAACTAAGGAGTACACATGACTATTGTATGTGATTATTTTCACTTTACAGCTGGCAGAATGTAACCCAGAGGACTGAACAGGAATAACACTTACTGCAGAGAACAAATTAGAAATTTTAGTACAGAAGTAAACATTGTTAAATGGAAGATTACAAAAGAAGCAGCAAAGAATTATTTTTATAATATATACTGTACACTACTTTTAAGTATATAGTATATATACTTAAATAGGTTTTAAGTATTTAAAATATATATACTTAAACATATTTAAAGTTTATATTTTAAAATGTGTACATCTATATACACATATGAAATTATATATAACAATGTTCACAATATTAACAGTGGTTATCTCTGGGAAGCAGGATTACAGGTGATTTTTCTTTTCTTTTTGTTTTTACTTTGTTTTATAAATTATTTGCAATGAACATGTATCAGTTTTGTACTAAGAAGAAAGTCTTTTAAAATATAATCTGGCCTGGTTGACATGGCTCTGTGGATAGAACATCAGACTGCAGACTGAAGTGTTCCAGGTTTGATTCTGGTCAAGGGCACATGCCCGGGTTGCAGGCTTGATCCCTGGTAAGGGGGCGTGCAGAAGGCAGCTGATCAATGATTCTCATCATTGATATTTCTATCTCTCTCTCCCCTCCCTTCATCTTTGAAAACAATAAAAACATGTTTTTTAAAAAAGTAATCTGAAAACCTCTTAGCTAAGTAATTGAAAGCTGCAGTCTTCTTAGCAGAGCATAACAAAAAATGGAAGAAATTACAAAGAATAAACAATCATTACCTTTCCTCAATACACAGCATAAAGATGAAAAGGCAACAAATTAAGTCTTAGTGAAATTCTCCAACAGCCACTTTTGCCTCAGCAGAAACGTACACACTTTCACTTTGTTGCCTGGCTTAAGATGTCTGATCACTGGCTCACTGGAGCAAGGTGATACCAGTCCACCTCTCCCAAACTCACCCAGAACATGGTTATCTGTGCAGTTGTAGCAGATAAGGCTAAGCTTTGCAGGATACCCCACTGATTCAGCTCCAAAGAGCACACGAAAACCCCTTTAACAAATTTAACAAATTATTTAAGATCCATAGTAGGTGCTGATTTTGCACATTGCTCTTATTCTCTTAAAAACAAACATGATGGATTTCTTGAGAGTAGTAAAATGCACAGAAAAAGCTCTAAGGTCGTGAGTAAGGGGTGAGATTCAGTTGAAGTGTCTGGAAAGTTTAGATTTCCATGGTCAATTTTCCCAAGTGACTAGCTTAGTTATAATGCTTTTCTCTCTCAGCTCTAAACCCACCCACCCTGTCTTTTTTTTTTTTTTTTTTGAGGCAGAGGCTGGGACTCTGCCAACTACATTTCTGCTGCTTGGCCAGCTGCTCCCTGTTAGACTCTGCCAGTAAGGGGTGTGTGAGGGAGCCTGTGAAGATGGAGGAGGGAGAAGGGACTTGCTCACCAGATTTTCTCACTGTTTCTGTCAGCATTACTCCAGGTAAGGTTTCCTCACCCTGGTAGTGTTATTAGCTCCCTCAGAGATACCACTTGCCGCTGAGCAGCACCCTTTCCTTCGAGTTACTAAATTTTAACGATTCCAACCTCTTCCCTGTGTTCCCTAGTCCTAGGAGTAGGAGTAACTTCCTGCAGTTAAAACCTCGCAATATCTCAGCATCCTCCTTTTGCCTTTATTGCTCTCTAATATTTGATTAACAACTTGTTTATTAAATACTCTCTTTGAAAACAGCTGATGTTTCTGTTTCCTAACTAGACCTGACAGATACAGTTCTATAATTCAGTCTCATAAAAGGTGAGGGGAACATTATTAATAGGACTTATTAGGCAACTTTATTCTAACAGTTCAGCTTGTAATTAAGGAGACCAAACAAATAAATGAAACCATGTGTATTGTAACATACATATTACTAAGGGCAGCTATACAGATACTTTCAGAATTGAGACCAGCTGTGGCTGGGAGTAATCTAAACCATGTAATTAGTTCAAGAAAATTTCAAGAAGGAAACGAATCTTAGGGATGAGTGATACAATCTCTCAGAGAGGAGGAGGAAGGTCATTTCTAGTATGGGCAATGGCATTTGCATATGCTCTATTGGAAAAACAAGTGAGTAATATATATAAGGAAACTAGGACAGTACTTCATCATTGAATTCTTTCCCAGCACTTAGCACAGAGCCTGAAACATTTGAGATGATTAATAAAGATCTGCATAATTATGGAACTCAATGATTGAGTTAGTGTGTTTTGTTGGTGTGGAGAGGTCAGGTAATCTTGTCCTTGGAAGCCTTACTTGTGTATGACAATTCAGAATCAAAGCAGGTTCATAATAATAGGAGCCAGGATTCTGGGGAAAAAAATGCCTGGGAAAGATAGTAATACCATTGTAATTTAACCTAGTTATTAATAACTGGAAAGGAACAAAGGGGAGGCCAAATTTTACAAGCATGCCAATTGTGCAGCTTTGCCAGGAAGCTGCAGTTTACCACTCCCCAGGGAAGCCACCTGTCTCTCTGGGGGAAGGGACTGGACAGAGAAAGAATAGAAGCATGCCTGGTAAAGTTGGGTGACAGGGAAGGTACCTGTCTGTCAGTCACAACTGGGGACTGGTCATTGGCCAGAGTAGGTGTGGCCACTGCAGGCACAGGAAGAGTTAAAATATCTAATATCCTATACAAAGGAATTCACTCTCTTGTGCTCTTGTCCTTGACTCCTAGCTTGTGGGGCTCTCAAGCTTCTGCATTCACTCCACATAGCTCACAGCCATGTCAACCCCACACAGTGGACTTACAGACTGCAACTAGCTTGATACTGCACTGGACTCAATTCCAGCATGGAACAGAAACTTTGGATGTTGGCTTTGCTTCTACTGAATCTCCAACTGCACACCATCCAGGACTGATTAAAGGGAATAGGACTTTGGGAACTAAATGATGTGATTCTGCACAAATAAAAATAACTCATCCTCCTGTGTGAGTCTCAAAAATTTCTCTCGAGATATTGTAATGATCCCCAGCACCCAGCGGGGAAAGAGATCCTTCACTTTCACTTATAACAGTAGGAAGATTGGAAGTTTGGACACAGCCAGGAACTGTTGCCTGAGTGCAGAAACAACCCTGAACTTCAACACTGGTGACAGAAATGGTAAGGAAATGGAAGAACGGAAAAATAGAAGGAAGAATCTGCAGTACCGGGAGATCAATTTAAGGACAAAAGATGAAAGAACAAGACACCACTTCAGTGTGATGAATCTAGGAAAAGAGAACCACATAAGATTTGGGGAACTAATAGGGTTGTCAAAGTTCAGGGTTTACATTAACATATTAGTGGAATGTCCAAATGGAGACTGCCTGTGGGCAGAAGGGGAAAATGATATTAAAAATGAGAAAATTTCAGGCCTGGAAATGTATACCCATATATACATAAAAATTATGATGGGGTGGATAGTCAGCAGTGTTAAAGAGAGGTGAGTCCAAAAGCAAAAGAAGCAACTAAGGTACCTGGAGGATTTTTATTATAGAATTTACCATGACCAGTTGTTCTGTTTATAGACTAGGACCAAACAAACAAAAAATGGGTTTAAAGTAGAGCTTGAGGGATTTAGATTAAATTCAATATTTGCTGACAATGAGAGAGGTTACAAAATCTCCTCTCAACTTTTTAAAAAATAAAATTAATTCTTATTTGTCTGGGGAGGTATAACTGTGGACGTGCATAAACTTATTGAAATAAAATTTGTTTTATTTTCCTTTCAGTCTTATGATTTCCTAGAAGGACATTTAGTGGTTGATTAATTTACTCAACATTATTCATATTACAGTGAGCGCCAAATAGAAATCAACTTGCCATATCTGAAGTGGGTTTCATCTCAAATGGCCATGTCAAATCTATCCCCTTCAAAGAAATAATAAACAGAAAGAGTGAAGCTCTCAGATACATGGTGATTCTTACTGTAATGCCCTAGACAGAACAATCTTCAGCAATCCCTTACTATTCTCACTGACTCAGAGCAGCAGAAAGGGTGGACAATTTAAAGTTGGGGAAAGAAAGAGATGGACAATTTAAAATTGAGGAAAGAGATGCCAATCAGCTTAGTTTTCTCAAAATGGTTAAAATTTTGATATTGTCTGCAATCTTCAATCAAAGAAATGCAAACTCTCAACAAAAATAATAAGAGCAAACATTTCTGAACTGTTACATCTAATAAACTATCACATCTAATGTGGATTACATCTAATTCACATGTACTCTTTACATCTCCATAAGGATTTTTCAGACATTGTTTTATTTAATCTTTACAGTAACTAAATGAGATAGATACTATGTGTAATGGGTTGAATTGTGCCCCCCCCCAAAAAAAAAATTTACATGTTGCCCTGGCCATGTGGCTCAGTTGGTTGGAGCATCGTTCTGTACACCAAAAGGTTCTAGGTTAAATTCCTGGTCAGGGCATATGCCTAGGTTGCAGATTCAATCCCCAGTTGGAGTACATATGGGAGGCAACCAATGGATGTTTCCCTCTCACATCAATGTGTCTCTGTCACTGCCTTCCTCTCTCTCTAAAATCAACAAATATATCCTCAGGTGAGGACTAAAATAAATTCACATGTAGAAGTCCTAAACCACAGTACTTAAAAATGTCACCTTATTTGGAAATAGGGTTGTTGCAGATATAATTAGTTTAGATGAATCATCCTGGAGTACGGTGAGCCCCTAACCCAATATGACTTGTGTCCTTATAAAAAGAGACAGACAGATACAGGAAGAACATCATGTAAAGACTGGAGTTGTGCTTCCACAATCCAAGGAACTACCAGAAGCTAGGAGAGAAGCCCTAGAATATATCCTTCCTTAGCACCTTCAGAGGGAGCATGGCCCTGCCAACACATTTATTTTGGACTTCCAGCCTCCAGAACTGTGAGACAATGAATTTTTGTTGTTTAAGCTGCTCAATTTGTGGTATTTTGCTACAGCAGCCCTAGCAAACTAATATAGGATCATTATCCTTACATTATGGGTGAGAAAAATAAGGAGGTGGTTGCTAGTAACCTGGTTTCAGAGCCTGAGCTTTAGGAGCCTGTATAACCAGTACCAGTCATACCATTCAATGTGACAGTGAGAGTTATATTGAAAAGATATTAATAGTAATAGCTTAGTAATGTCCTGACCGTACTTAGTATTTTGAATAAACAAAGTTAAGAAAATATTTTAAGTGCCTCACACACCACACACACACCCACACACACACACACACACACACACACACACACTAGAAGTCTAGATCTTAATTGCTGTTCCCCTAATCACTTAATAAGAACTATGGTGTTTTGAACCCCAAACTGAGAAGCTGTGAATGTCAAATAATCAGCACCAACACTAAACAGGAGCTTTTTATTCACCCCAGTCTCATTTTTCTCATTTGTAACAGGTGTCAAAAACTTTCTAGGCTTATGCGAGTTACATAAAAATGTATAAGAATGTACTTTGAAAACCATACAGTGCTGGACAGACACAACTAGAACACAACTGACTGAGCTGAATCTAACCCATAAAAAATATAACAAAGTAAAAGCAATAGCAGTTACTCTGATAGTGAAGACTATACATTTTTTAAGGCCATGAAAATTTTTCATACGTTACTTCTAATTCACATGTAATATGTGTCCTTTCATTTCCAATGAGGCAATAAGCACAGTTACTATAATTACAAAGTCATGACAGCTCTGCCACTATGATCCCTAACATATACACACAAAAGTTGGCTTTGAGTGTCCTACGTTATAACTCTAATTGGAAATCACTGCTATAGTATTTGGTAAGAAAATAACTTAGTTTTGTAATTTAGAAAACAAAGGCTATGTTCAGGATTCTTGGGAAGCTGGGTTTTCAGACTCCTTTTCACTGCTTTTCAATGACCAGCCAACTTGAGTTGGATCTCCCACTGCCTCATACACATCTGGTGTTTTCTAACACAGAGATGAAGTCAAGGAAAATAGGACTTTTGTTATTAAGGCAGAGGAAGTTTTCCATTTTCATTGGAAAGCAGTCAAACAGGAAAGAAAAAAATAAAATTACTACTGGTTATCTGTTTATGACAATCCAATGAGTATCAAGGCTGCTGGTATTTTACTAGAAACAAAAACTCCTTTGAGAAGCACTTTGAGATATTCCAAAGTTGGTGAGGAAAAAGAATCCAGCCTGACTTGCAACACACACTTAGAAAAATTCATTGATAATGTATTTTTTTATTGTTGACACTATTACAGATGTCCCCCACCCCCTCTTTGCCCACATCTAGCCCACCCATGCCCCCAGCCTTCACCATGCTGTTCTCTGTGTCCATGGGCTATGCATATATGTTCTTTGGCTAATCTTTTCACCTTCATGTATACAGTACCCTCTACCTGCCTCTCCTCTACATTCATTGAGATAATCATATGACTTTTTCTTTCATTCTGTTAAATTTGATGTTTCACATTTATTGATTTGTGTATGGTGAACCATCCTTGAATCCCAGGGATAAATCTCACTTGATCATGGTGAGTGATCCTTTTAATGTGCTGCTGAATTTTATTTGCTAGTATTTTATTGAGAGTTTTTGCATCCGCATTTAGCAGAGATATTGGCATATTGATTTTTTTTCTTGTAGTGTCCTTTTTTGGCTTTGTTATCAGGGTAATGCTGGCCTCATCTAATGAGTTTGGGAGTGTTTCCTCCCCTTTAATTTTTTGGAGGAATTTAAAAAGGATTGGCATTAATTCTTCTTTAAATGTTAGGTAAAATTAACCACTGAGGCAATGTAGTCCTGGGTTATTCTTTGTTGAGATTTTTTTTATTACTAATTCAATATTCTTAGTAGTAATTGGTCTGTTAAGATTTTCTATTTCCTCCTGATTCAGTCTTGATAAGTTAAATGTTTCTCAGATTTTTAAATTTCTTCTAGGTTGTCCTGTTTGTTGGCAAACACTTGTCCATAGTAGCCTCTTAAGATCCTTTGTATTTCTGTGGTATCAATTGTAATGTCTCCTTTTCAATTTGTAGTTTTGTTGATTTGTGTCCTCTCTCTTTTATTCTTGGTTAGTCTAGCTAAAAGTTTGTCGATTTTGTTTATCTTTTCAAAGAACCAACTCTATGTTTTGTTAATCTTATCTATTATTTTTCTGTTCTCTATTCATTTCCACTGTAACCTTTATTATTGCCTTCCTTCTGCTAACTTTTGGCCTAGTTTCTAGATCCTTAAGGCCTAGTGTTAGGTTGTTTATTTGAGATCTCTCTTGTTTCTTAATGTAGCATATATTGCTATTAACTTTCCTCTTAAAACTGCTTTTCCTGAATCCTGCAAGTTTTGGCATATTGTGTTTCCATTTTCATTTGTCTCAAGATACATTTAGAAAATGTTCCATGTGCACTTGAGAAGAATGCATATTCTGCTCTGTTAAATAGAATGTTCTGTATAAGTCTGTTAGATTCATTTGACCTATCGTGTTGTTCAGATACGCTGTTTCCATATTAATTATCTGTCTGGATGATTTATCTATTGTTGATAGTGGGGTCTTAATGTCCCCAACTATTATTGTAATGCTGTTTATTTCTCACTTTAGCTCTGTAAGTGTTTGTTTTATATATTTAGGTGCTCCAATGTTGGGTGCATAAATATTACAATTGTTATATCTTCTTGTTGTGTTGACCCCTTTATCATTATATAATGACCTTCTTTGTCTGTTTTTACTAATTTCAATGTCTATTTTGTCTTATATAAATACAACTACCCTTGCCTTTTTAGTTACCATTTGCTTGAAATATCTTTTTGATGGTTACATATCTGATGAGAATGAGTAATTTGACTTCTTAGTTATTCCCAATATTCAGTCTCCACAGTAGACATGCAAACAGGAAAACAACATTGACTGGTAGGGTTCAAAGCTGCCTATCTAGTGGCAAGCATTAGTCATCCTTGATAACATAAATGATTGTGCAAATGATGTTGCTGGTTTAATTCTAATTAGAAAAGAACATTTGAAATATAGGCTTACTTTTAAACTACTCCCACATTGAAGAGAAAAGCTTTTCCCTGGGACAAAAGTTTCCATAAGCAAATACTATTCATTACTGGGGAGTGTGGCTAGGGCAGTGTGATAGTTAATTTTATGTGTCAACTTGACTGGGTCATCGGGTCCCCAGATATTTAATCAACACTATTCTGGGTGATTCTGTGCATCACTTACAGCTGTGAAGAAAAAGAGGGTGATAGCTTCCTGTGCACCTCTTTTATTATAGAAGAATACTTTTACCACAAGTCCTTTAGTAAATGTCCCCTTGGAACCTATTGACTAGCATTTATATATGTTGCAATAGAGACTAGGAAAGCAAGTGTCTGGAATTTTTGAGTAGAAGGAGTGATGGCAAATTTTATGTGTCAACTTGACTAGACCACAGGGTGCCCAGATATTCAGTTAAACATTGTTCTTAGTGTGTCAATGAGGGTGTTTCTGGATGAGGTTAACATTTGAATCAGTAGATTGAGTAAAACCCTACCTAATATGGGTAAGTCTCATCAAATTGATTGAAGATCTAAACAGAACAAAAAATCAAAATAAGAAGGAACTCTTATTTTGCCTACTTACTTGTGCTAAGACATAGGTCTTTTTTCGGTCTTTTTTTCTGCCTTTGATCACAAATTGAACAATTGATTTTTCTTGTGTTTTGAGCCTGCCAGCTTTTAGACTAGAACTTACACCATCAGATCTCCTGAGTCTCCAGCTTGGCAGCTACAGATCTTGGAACTCCTCATCCTCTATAATTACATGAGCCAATTCCTTAATTTATATATCTATTTTTCTATATTATTGGTTCTAAAAATCTCTGACTAATATAGGCAGCAAGGGGTAAGGCTCACTTGGAACTTTAGCAGCCTCTAAAAAGCATTTGGGAAATCTAAATCATGCCCATGAGAAGTGAAGCTTCAGGGTTTTTTTCCCACTTGTCTAGCTTTAAAACACTAGCGGCTATTAACATTGATCTGTCCAGACTACATTTATAAAGATCTGTAAACTGATCAGAGGGGAAATTAAATTAGGCTGTAATTCTGCAGCACTCTGAAGAACATTAGTTTACAAGAACACTCAGGAGAGCCAATTAAAACCATCATGGCCTATCTGGCCGTAGAATACAAACATGTTCTCCCTCTTTCCTCCAGACCTGAAGTGATACTTGGGTAGTGCCTGTTTCATTTGGAGGGTTAGTGCTGCTTCTGTCTATAGGTACTGATCACGCATCAAGATTAGGAAATGCCTAAAGTAATCCTATTAGCAGAACTGGACTAGGGAATATAGCCAGCTTAGTGATGCAGCTAGAATTAATGTCAAAAACTAATAATATGAGCTCCAGTGGGGAAAGAGAGCTGGGCTCTGCCAATGGCCACTGAGAGAAGGAAGATAAGCAAGACAAAAAGCAAGGCCAATAACTACAGAAAGGAGACCTCCTCCTCACCTAGCTCAAGTTCAGGATTAGTTTCCAAAACTGAAGATTAGAAAAGGAAAGGGACATTAGCCTTTCCTGTGTCTATCCTAGGCCAAATGCTTTAACACATGGTTTTATTTCATCCTTGCAACATCCCCCCCCTATTTTAAAGATAAGTCAACGGATGCTCAGAGAATTTAGGATAGTTGCTCAATATTACATCAGCAGAAAGGGAGGCTTCCTCATCTGATCCAGGTCTGTCTGAATTCAAGGACTGTGTTCTTTCCACTACATCACACAAACTATGTGTCTAAGGAAATGAATGAAGTAAAAGGAAAGTAGAAAAGGCTTAGAGCAAGCAAGGAGATGAGACAGAACAAAAGGAAAACACTCTTAATTTAAGGTAAGGGTGGTTGTCATCAAAAGCTGAAGCAAAGTGTGTCAATGTGAAAAGGAGCCTGCATATGATTGAAAGCAGTTGGGGGTGGGGGTGGGGAGGGCAGAAAGCACTGACAAGTTCCATACTAGAACCACATACAGGGTGGTCTCTGTTGGGAAGTACAGGGTCAGACACAGGCAGCTGATCAGGCTTATGAATAAACACATTGAATTTAGAGGACTTCACCAAGAGTACCAATCCTGTTTGCACTTCATACTCTGGCAGAGAGAGCCAGAAAATATAAAGCGATGTGGAGAGCTTGGAATTGACAAAAATGGGGCTGATGGTTTGAGATGACCCCTAGGAAGACTTCACTTCTACTCCAGTGTTCCAAGAACAAGTTGACCACAGTCATGATCAAACTCTAGACCAAGACCCTGAATTCCTAAGAATCATCTCCTGTCTTTATGAAATCAAATCTATATTACTTCATACTTTAGTCACCCTAGGACTATCAGTGATTTTTCAAAATGTGAAGTTTTGTTCTCTATCTTCAGACCTTTATGCATATTTCTCCCTCTACCACAAATCCCATTTCCCTTTCCTCACTCACAACTATAATTCTAATACCAACTTATAACACAGTCCAACTAACTCACTGGAGTGAACTCTATGATGTGCCACCTAGATCTCCCTTCAAGGAATCACTTGTTGCCCCAGCTCTGGAAGTGCTGTTGTACCAACCTTTGACTGGCAGCCACTTCAGAGATGGCTTCACCTGAAAAAAGTGACCTCACCCAAGTGAATGCTCCTCCCTATAATGGCCTAGATCCAATTACTGATCAATGCCACACTATGATCTGGCCATCTTTGCTCAAATAGGGACAACTATGAAGGATCCTATATCCTCCGGACCTCTCCATGGAGCTGGCCACACCTACTATTGGCCCTGCATTGAAGTTAACTTCTCCTTTAACCACTTCTGCTTCCACCCTCTCTTCTCTACAACTGTTTATCCCATGGGCACTGTTTAATAAACATCCTGCATAATAAACTCCACCTCAGAGTCTGCTTCTTCAGGAATCTAACTTGGGACACTTCTGGCCTAGTAGAAGAGGAAGAAAGTGATAAAGTGGGGAGAAGAAGAAGATACTAAGCACTCCCTACCAATGAAATTCAAAAAAACATTGAAATATCTTTCTCATCCACTAGAAATTCAATAAATGTAAGAACTCCTGTGTCATTCTGGGTTTATTGAGGAAAGCAGAGCACCACATTTATTATATAACTAGAAAATTTAACTTGAAAATCAAGACCAACAAACATCAGAAGAATTGAAGGAGTAAATATCTGGAAGGGGTTCTAGCCAAAGGGTGGACAGTCCAAGGACTTCACTTAAAACACTGAAGTATACCCTAGCCAGTTTGGCTCAGTGGATTGGCCTGTGAACAGAAGGGTCCCAGGTTCAGTTCTAATCAAGGGCACATATCTCCGTTGCAGGCTTCTCCCTGGCCCAGATACTGGTCAGGATGCATGCAGGAGGCAACCAATCGATAATGTTTCTCTCACATCGATATTTCTCCCTGTTTCCCTCTCTCTTCCACTCTCTAAAAATCAATGGGGAAATATTCTCAGGTGAGGATTTTTTTTTTTTAAAAGCATTGAGGTAGATGAAATGGGCTGAGAAGCAGGAAGTGAGGGAATCCAAGAAGCCATCTTTCTAGTCACTAATGTGGGAGTTCATGGAAAGATCTGTGAAGCTGACAAATCAGTGAAATGCACTGCATTTCACAAAACTGCTGTCTCTGTGCTCTACAATATCCCAACAATTATAGCTTCTATTTAATTTCTGCCCTCCAAATATCACAGGAGTGCATCTCCTTAGTAGACTCTGACCCGGAATCATACAGGAAAGAATATTCTGGGAAATATAGTTCCCTGTCTTAGACAAGAGTGGTGGTGGAGCCAGTTTACACAGACAATTCAGAACAACTCCCCAGCCAAATAATTAAGCTCATCTACACAAATCCATGAGTCATGGTTTGTCCTATTTATCTCTCCCTACTTTAGGTGGCTTTAATGCCCTTTTGTTCTTTACATAAATCATTGTTTCTGAGTAAGGCCTCTGGGCAAAAATAGGCATGCCTGTCCTCTCCATATACAATGGATATGGCTCAAGCCACTATAATTAATATTTATGGGGAAAAAAGACAAAAGCAGTGAGTAGGCTTAGAAGTGTGGGGTTATGGGGGAACTCAGAATAATATGAGCCACATGGTCAGCTTTTTCCCCTCTAGTCTTAATTACTCAGAATAATGGACACCTGTTAATCCAAGCACAGCCTACACAGGTCACAGCCATGGCGGAGAATTTACTCTAGTCTCATAGTCAGAAAGCAAAGTAACTCCTATTTCAAAAGAGCCTCCATCCACTTTGAAAAAAGCAAACTCCAAGACTTCCTTTGCATTATTCCTATTTCTGAGGCCTTGCAGATGGGTAACATGGAAAATGCAAAACACACAATTTTCTAAATTATAACCTTAGTAACAGTTTGTTCATTCTGGCTGGGGACATATTAGTGGATGGTTCACTGACTTGTTTTACTTTCAATTTTATTTTGTATTAGTTTCAAGTGTAACAGCATAGTGGTTAGACAAACATGTACATTACATAGTGTTCCCCTTGATATTTTTAGTACCACAACTGGCATGATACATAGTTATTACAATATTACTGACCATATTCCCTATGCTGTACTTTACATCCCCGTGACTATTTTGTACTGCCAATTTGTGCTTCTTAATCCCTTCCCCCCTTTCACCCAGCCCCCCAACACCCCTCCCCACTAAGTGGCTTTTAACTGCATATGTTAATGGTCCTTGAGAACATCTGTTAAAGACCCTCTTTTGGAAAATAAGATCAGCAGTCCCTGGGACACTGAATAAAGCTAAAAGAAAAGGTGATAGCACCCTCCTTTAGATTCCTTTCTTTCTAAACTTCAGATCGCATATTTAGGTTCTTTTTGTGTTTATTATGTTGTATTTTCATTTTTGTGTGCCCCAGGAACTTACTATTACAAGTGCGGCCTTTGGACTAGCAATATCAGTATCACCTGGGAGTGTGTAGAAGTGCAGAATCTTGAGCACCATCCCAGACCTGCTAAGTCAGAATCTTCATTTTAACATGATGACCAGGTTATTTGTATACCCTATGAAGTGAAATTGACCACAGAAAGCAAAGGTATTAGATTTTCATATATCTGAGGGCTTCCTCATAGAGATTATCTATCTATATATAAAAGCCTAAGTGATGATCACAACTGAAACAACCAAACAGACAACCGAACAGGCTGCATGGGGCGACCAGGCCGGCAGGGGCGGGCAGTGAGGGGTGACCAAACAGCTGAACAAGCAGGCTGCATGGGGTGACCAGGCCAGCAGAGGGGGCAGTGAGGGGAAACCAGGCCAATGGGGGAGTGACCAGGCCAGCAGTGGGGGCAGTTAGGGGCGATCAGGCAGACAGGCAGGTGAACATTTAGGAGCCAGTGGTCCCGGATTGTGAGAGGGATGTCCGACTGCCGGTTTAGGCCCAATCCCTAGGATCGGGCCTAAACCAGCAGTCGACATCCCCTGAGGGGTCCTAGATTGGAGAGGATGTACGCTGGGCTGAGGGGACCCCCCCACACATGAATTTCGTGCACCAGGCCTCTAGTATATAGCATATAGTCTCCTTGATCTAAGCCAGGGGCATTTACTCTATTGGAGAACAGGTGAATCTGTTGATTTAAGCTTAAACATCACGGACACTCTTGTGACCCTGTGACCCCAATACAAGGGGGCTTGGTTTAATAACTGAAGACAATGTGACAATTTTGCCATATTCAGAATACCTTCACTGAACTTTGGCCCCATTCCTTCTACTCTATTTGCAACACATAGAGTCAAGGCCATTTGGTTTTGCAGGAGAGATCTGAGAATGAACCCTGAATGTTCCAAATGAACCATAGTCCTTGACAAAGTTTGATGTTTAGATTTAGACAGTAATCATTATAGCATATGTTGACAGTGCTGTGCCTATGCCATTTTTATGCACACCTGCTCCTGTTGGGTGTGCTTTCCCTCCCAACGGCCAGCACCTGTGTGTCTTTGTTGGACAACTGCCCTCTGGCTGTCAGAACCTGCTTTCCCTGTGTGCATGGAAAGCCAGAAGTGCCTAAGGTTTTATGGCTTCTCTTCACAGCCCCTAACCTATACCTGATTGGAGGAGAGGTCAAATACTCCAGGCTCCTTGGACTTGGACTTAACTGGGCAACTCTGAAGTATTAAAGTGTGACCTATGTACTATTTCCAGAACTTTCCCTGTGGTACACTGATACCATAAACTTGCTTGACCTCCTTCTCTTCCTGGTCTCATTTACCTGGTGGTTTTTACTAGAAGCAGTTCCTACTAAATCACTGTCACATGAATTCTTGTCTCATGCTCTGCTTCTGGGAATTCAAACCTAAGACAGTCACCTTCATGGCCTCCCCTCTTGCATACTATGATTTTTAACTTGATGTGGACTTTAATATTTCTATACATTTATTGAACACCCTTTTAATGTCAAACATTGAGCTAGAGGTGAAAATAGAGTAATGATCTGAAGGAATATGATCCCTGACTTCAGGTTGCTTATACCTTAGCAGAGAAATAGACTATAAGGCTGATGAAGGTTATAATTAGTTATATGATCATATCAAGACAAGTGATATAAAGACAAATCTATTTCAAAGAAGGTCAGCTTTTCCTCCTATTAAGATCTGAAATAAATGCCTTCCCAGGACTTCAAACAGAAGACTCTATATACAATTTAAAAACATATCCATACCTTTCATTACTAATTCACCAAAAGTTTATTGAGTACCTTCAGGCACTGTGGAAATAAAATGAATAAGACATAATCCCTTGCATTAAGGTGCTAGCTTAGTAAGAGAGGTAGGATTCATAAAGAAACCAGTATAAAACAATGTAGTAAGTACAATTGTTAAAATCTGTCCATTGTGTTTTGGGAACACAGAGAATCGGTTACTTTTATGAGGGTATAAGGGAGAGGCAGTAATGCCTATGTAAATCCAAAAAAGTAGCCACTATAGACAGAAAGCACAAAGGAAAGGCCAAGTGAGTTGCACTGCTCTGAGAACCAAACTTGAAGCACAAGGTAAGGAGTGGGAATAAATGAGGATAGAGATGTAGACAACAAGGAGATAAGACAGGCCTTGAGTGCCATGTTAAAATACGTGGATATCTTTGGTGGTGATCTGTTAAAGGGTTCATTTTAAGTACAGGATGAAAGAATAATAGAGGCAGGTTTTTGTTTTAGCCCAACCACCCTGCCAATAGCATAGATGACTGGATTTAAGATACCAGCCAGGAGACTGGTAATAATCTAGATTTAAGATCATGAAGAGAAGGGAGGGATTCAGAATTACTAAGAGACTTCAATGTTCTCACCACAAAAAAAAGAAATGGTAATTATATAACGTGATAGAGGTGTTAGCTAAAGGTACAGTGGTAATTTTGTTGCAATATATAAATGTATCATATCAACAGGCTGTGTACCTTAAACTTACAGAGTTATATGCGAACTATATCTCAATGGAAAGATATATTGAAAAATAAAGTAGTATGGTTTGCCTCAAAATATGTGACATACAGAAAGCATTAGCTTTCATAATGGACCACAAATATTGGCCCTTGTATCTGAGCTGTCATCCTGAATGACACCAGACTCACACGGAGCTTTCTCAAGACTTGGGAGATCTGCAAGACTTATGTTAGCAGATGAACCTAGAAGCATGGAACTTAGAAGGCAGGTCTTGGAAAGTAAGAGACATTTGGCACTGGATTTGTGAGCAGGCTCCTGCTTCCCTGATGAAAGAAAAGAGGCCTAGAGTCAGCCAGATCAACAATAAGGTCAAAGCAGATGAAATAAATATGAAGTGAACAAGTACCAAGAAGACTGGAAAATTACATATTGGAGGAAAAGATGATTTCCCCCAAAATTACTGCTAATTCATTTGCACTGTGAATGACCTTATTTAAAATGAAGATTTTTTTAAAGCTGCCAGATTGCCCTCCAACTAGAAGGCATCTGTGAAAAGACATTATTGCCTATCCCTCTGTCTTTAGCAGTTGAGTACCTAACCATAATTCTGCAGGGATTTGCAAATTGATTTCCCATCCCTCTTAGTCATCAGTGCTAATACATTCCCATAGCATCTTAGTGTCAAACTAAATTTGACAGAACCAAAGGAGTTAGAACAGTGATTCTCAACCTTCACTGAATAGTAGAATCACTTGAGAACTACAAAAACTACTGATGTCTGTAGCCCCAATCTCATATATTTGGGTTTAAATAATCTGGGGGTTTTGATATCAGGATTTTGAAAAACTGGGTGATTCTGATGTGCACATATGGTTAGAAATCACTGCATGAGACACTGGCCCCAAAATGACCCTAGCTGGACAAGAGCAGTAGGTACTCTCTTTTTCATTTCCCAGGAGTCCTACAGAGTCTGAATGGAGGGTAACACTCATCTTTTTGTGTAAGAAAGCAGAAAGAAGACTGAAAATATCACTTCAGTTTATCCAAATGACCTCCTGCCCAGCTCCTTGGGTGCCCAAGGTGTAAATTAAAGAGATATACACGTAGCATGTGTAATTTTCTCCAACAAGGAAGGGATCTTTCAGTGAAATGGACACATTCCCAAATGCCAGAAGGCATCTCAGTGCTTTTCTCACTACACCTTAAAAGTCTGAGTGATATGCTTTGTCTTTAAGAAATTACTTTAGAAAGAAAAAAGTCACTAGAGATAAACATAATAACACAGAAATGTAAAATACTCAAATTAAATAAGGAAATATGTAAACACATCGTAGCAGTGTGAAAAAGTTGGAGCTAAATACAGCCTTAAAATTAGAGAGTATAGCAAAATTGAGGTATGATACTTGAGATCACATGATATTAATGTAAGTGTTTTCAAACAATTGAATAATCCTGTTTCAATGAGAAGAGACTCCTATGGGGGATAAAAGAGCCAAGGCATTCTAAGGCTAGAGTGCCTGCAAAGCAAAATCTTAAAGTATAAGGGCTGAATGTTATATAGTGTTATGTGTGCTAAGTGCTATGCAAAACATTTTTATTCCCACAATGGATGTAGAGATAAATATTACTAATTTTGTTTTGAAGATAAGGAAACAGATCTAGCGAGTTTAAATAAAGGGACCAACGCTTGTAGCTTTTTGGTAGTGGTTAAATAAGGCACACCCATGTAAAAATAATATAAAATTGTCAAAATAATGCACAAGTCTTTCAGGTACTGATCTGGAAAGACTGCTAAGAAATGTTAAATAAGGAAAAATGCACTATCATTTGTAAAAAATAAAAAAGAAGGAATGAATATAGAGAGTTTAGTTACTAATACAGGTGTATTTAGTAGTATATTCATAAAATTTCTCTGGAAAGATATATATGAGAGAAGTAAGTTAACTCTGTGAGAAGAATTGGGTGGCAGGAACCATGGTGAGAGAGGTGAATTATCGTAATTTCAGAATTTCAAGGATTAAAAAGAAGTTAAAATAACTTTGAAAAACAGTGGAATGATGCTTTTAAAACTAAGAGTAAATGATTAGGAACCTATATTTTATGCTTATTACTTATGAAGACATATTTTAAAACATGGGAAAACGCAGATAATTTGTCAACTCTGCAAGTGTGTGAAAAAATGACTTAAAAAAGTTATTCTAGCATAAAAAGAATACTATACATGAAGACTTGAGATAGAAGAAAGAATGGCAGTTGGCTATGGTCTGAAGGAAGCACTAGAACTTGATGCTTTTAAAATCCTCCCTGAAGTTAGGTGACATGTATTTTTCTATAGGAGGAATCCTCTGTAGCGAATAATATTTACATAAATCTAAAACTGCAAGTGTAATTTTCTTTTCTTTAATATTTTAGAATTAATCTAAGTACAAAGTCAAAGCCGAAACCGGTTTGGCTCAGTGGATAGAGCGTCGGCCTGCGGACTGAAAGGTCCCAAAATCAATAAAATATATATATATATAAAAAAAGTACAAAGTCAAAGACAATTATAGTTACAGAATGAAACTGTATATACCTAGATTATGTGAAAACAATAACATAGCAATATCAGGTGATGTCAGCTGATATAAATGAGCCAAACCTCTCATTTTTCAGAGGGGGACATTAACAAATTATATTATAAAGACTGATAAACCGCTGAAACCGGTTTGGCTCAGTGGATAGAGCGTCGGCCTGCAGACTGAAAGGTCCTGGGTTCGATTCCGGTCAAGGGCATGTACCTGGGTTGCGGGCACATCCCCAGTGGGGAGTGTGCAGGAGGCAGCTAATCGATGTTTCTCTCTCATCGATGTTTCTAACTCTCTATCTCTCTCCCGTCCTCTCTGTAAAAAATCAATAAAATATATTAAAAAAAGACTGATAAACCAATGAATACAATTATATGCTTATTATATAAATTAATGCTATTAAACACTAGAAAAACACATTTAAAAAGGAATTTGAAGTGTTTACCTCTGGGGAGAGGCACTGAGGGTAGGGAAACTTCTATTTTTCATTTAAGGCCTTTTATGTGGTTTATTTTTTTAGCATGCAGTTTTTTTTTTAAATAATATAAAAAAATAAAAAGGGATTGGAGAGAGGGAGTAACTTGCTCAAGATCATACATATTGTAAGTGATGGAGCTGCATTCTAAACTAGAGTCATCTAACTGCAAAGTTTGGTTCTCAAACTTGAGCATGCATCAGTGGAGCTTGTTAATAAAACAGCCTGTTGGGCTTCACTTCAAGAGTTTCTGATTCAGTAAATCCAGGGTGGGGGCTAAAAACTTGCATTTCTAATCAGTTCCCAGGTGATGGTGAGACTGCTGGTCCAGGGATCACATTGTGAGAACCACACACTACACTAGTGATGGCGAACCTTTTGAGCTCGGCGTGTCAGCATTTTGAAAAACCCTAACTTAACTCTGATGCCGTGTCACATATAGAAATGTTTTGATATTTGCAACCATAGGAAAACAAAGACTTATATTTTTGATATTTATTTTATATATTTAAATGCCATTTAACAAAGAAAAATCAACCAAAAAATGAGTTTGCGTGTCACCTCTGACACTCGTGTCATAGGTTCGCCATCACTGCTCTACACCATGGCTCCCACTTTTGAGGTCAAAAATTTGGAAAAATAATTACTTTTCATGTGTCATGAGTTTTGACCAGAGTTTTGGCCTCTCTCTCTCTCTCTCTCTCTCTCTCTCTCCAATTTGTGTTATTTTTTTATTTGTGCCCCAACAGAAGTTTATTTGAATCAACCTATGATTTAAGTGATTTCCCCACCTGCAAAGCAAACTCTATCTCCAACTGTCTTTCGTGTCAGCATTGCCACTTATGAGGTCTATGTAACATCCAGTCTCAAGAGTAAGACCTGACCCAACCCACAGAGAGAAAAGGAATTATTTCAGGATTAACATGTGTTTACACAAATTCAGTGGTTGGCAAGTAGTAGTTGCCATGTCACTATGGAAATCTGTGAGCAATCTTAATAGCACACTGAATAGTTCAGAGGAATCCTCTATCTAAGGAGTTGAGTTGACAATTTAATTTAAATGATGTAAAACCTCAGTGTTATCATCTCAGTCCTGCACAAAACGGACAACAGAATACCTCACCATCTTACAAATATCTAATCTGTCTTAGCCCTTATCCTTTCTGTTATGTCCCCTCATTTCTCTTTAAATAATGAGCCATTTGGTCACTGACTTTTGATTATGTATCTTATCACCTTCCTGTGCAAAATACTACCCTTCACAACAGCTCACATCAGAAAAGTAAATGCTTTGATATGCTGTAGAACATGTTGTAAATTACTGAATTTAGAGGCCTTGCATCTAAAAGGAAGGCACAAAAAATGTCACTGGCAGTTTAGTCAAGATTAGTTCAGCACGTATATTCTGATTAGCACCAAGGGCTCCACAAATGTTCAGACATGGAATGCCAATAAATCAATTACTCTATAGAAGCAAATCACTTTAGAAAGTGCATTAACTTCCTTGAACCACCAGGCTACCAATTAGTAACAGACTGCCTTTTTGTGCTTATGGTGGCCACTGCAGATAATGCCACCCCGAATGTTTAACATTTCTAGGGAAGGATGCAATAAATCATCATCATTGTTATTTATTACATTTATAAAATTGCCCCTTTTCTAGCCTTCCGCATCAGGAAACCAGTGCAAAATTGTACGCATTTTCAAATAAATGAATTGGAATTACGAAAAGTAATTGGTGTGTTTCTTGTGATTTACTAGTTAAGGTAATGCTAGCTACTGGAACAAGAATATAATGACTCAAATGTTATAGAAGTTATTTCTCTAAAACCTATATTCTAAAAGAGCTGTCCCTAATCAACAGGTAGTTGTCCTCTGTGGAAGTTAATTTTGCATCAACTTGGCTGGGCCACAATACCCAGATATTTGGTCAAACACTGATCCTGATATTGTGAAAGTATATCTTAGATGAGATTAACATTGAAATCAGTAGACTTTGAGCAAAGCAGATGATGCTTCGAAATGTGGGTGGACCTCATCCAGTCAGTTGAAGGCCTTAAAAGAAAAATATTAATGTCCCCAAGGAAGAAGGAATTCTCCCAGAGCACTGCCTTTGCATTTGAGTTGCAACATTAACTCTTCCCTGGTTTCCAGTCTGCCTGCCTAACCTGCAGACTTTGGACTTGCTATGTGAGCCCACAAAATTGTGTGAGCCAACACCTTTAAACCTTAAAATCAGTCTCTCTCTCTCTCTCTCTCTCTCTCTCTCTCTCTCTCTCTCTCTTTCCCCCTCTACCCCTGGATATTCAGGCACCAAGGCCCATTCTATCCTGTGGTTCTGCCATCTTCAAAATGTGGTTCTCAAGGTTTCTGTGGTTGTCTCTGCCATGTCCAAAGAAGGAGAAAGATTATGGAAAAGTGTGTATAGGAATTGTTCATATGCTCTACATTCCATTGACTGTTAGTCACATGACTACTTCTACCTGCAAAGAAGGCTGGAAAGTGTAGTCTAGTTGTGTGCCTAGAAAAAAGAGAGGAGATGGATTATGGAAAGCAGCTAGCACTGCCCTGCCTGCTGCCATCTTTCAAATGAACTTTACCACCACATCACTCTGAATCCCATTACCAAATCAATGTTATCTAAAGACAGACAGATCTTTCTCTGTCTGACTTAATTCATTTAGCATAATACCCTCTACTTCCATTCATGTTGTTGAAAATGGAAAGATTTTATTCTTTTCCTTGGCCTAGTAATATTCAATTCTACACAGGGTGTCCCCCCAAAATGTATACACACCTTAACAGGTGGTAGCTCTATTTTGAAAATGAAATGCATTTTAATAAACACTGCCATTATAATTATTCAAAGTGTGTATATACATTTTGGGAACACCCTATATATGTACCACATCTTCTTTATCCATTTCTTTATTGATGGACACTTAGTTTGCTTCCATATCTTCACTATTTCATTTATTTTTCAAATTTATTGAAATTGTTGAACGTATTACAGATGGCCCCATTTTTTTCCCAGCACTGAGCCTCTCCACCCCATACCCATCCCATCCAGGCCTTCACCACACTATTGTCTGTGTCCATGGGTTAAGCATACATGCATATATTGTCTTTGGTTAATCTCTTCCTGTCCCCTCCACCCACTCCCTGCTGAGATCTGTTATTCTGTTCCATGCCTCTGGGCCTATTTGTTTGTCAGTTGATTTTGTTCATTAGATTCCACATATGAGTGAGATCATATATTTGTCTTTCTCTAATGGGCTAATTTTGCTTATTATAATAGTCTCTAGGTCCCTCAGTGCTGTGGCAAAAGGTAGGAGCCCCTTCTTTTTTATAGCCACATATTATTCCCTTGTATTAATGTACCACAGCTTTTCTTTTCGGGGGGGGGCGGTCAGGACTTTTTTTTTAATGTTTTTATTGACTTAAGAGAGGAAGGGAGAGGGAGAGAGAGATAGAAACATCAATGATGAGAGAGAATCATTGCTTAGGTGCCTCCTGCACACCTCACACTGGGGATTGAGCCCGCAACCCAGGCATGTGCCCTTACTGTGCTTTCTTGGAAAGAGAAGCAACTGTGGTATTTCTCCTTCATACATCTTTTGAAACTAGACTGCTCACAGTGGACTTAGCTGGATATTATGACCAAAATCTCTTAGGTCTTTTTTTAAAAAATAAATCTTTATTGTTGAGATTATTACAGTTGTCCCTCATTTCCCCCCCATAGCTTCCCTCCACACAGTTCCTGCCCCACGCCAGGCCCTTGCCACCCTATTGTCTGTGTCCATAGGTAATGCCTATATGCATATAAAATCTTTGTCTAATATCTTCCCCCCACCCACTTCCCTCTGAGAATCGTCAGTCTGTTCCATTTCCATGCACCTGATTCTATTCCATTCACCAGTTTATTCTGTTTATCAGATTTTTTCTTTGTGTGGAGAGTGACTACAGTGTTTGGACAGGTTCAAGCCTCATGAGAGGGCACAGTCCTCTCATTGCCATGTGCAAGTCCCATCTTGGAGGGCAGAACACTCCCAGCACAATTATAGCCAACAGCGCCCGCAACCCAGGTACATGCCCTTGACCGGAATCGAACCTGGGACCTCTCAGTCCGCAGGCCAACGCTCTATCCACTGAGCCAAACCGGTTTTGGCCTCTTCCTCTTCTTAAAGGATACCTTTCAGCATTTCATATAATCCTGGTTTGGTGGTGAAGAACTCCTTTAGCTGTTTCTTGCCTGTGAAGCTCTTTATCTGACCCTCAATTCTAAATGATAGCTTTGTTAGGTAGAGCAGTCTTGGTTGTAGGTCCTTGCTATTCATCACTTTGAATATTTCTTGCCACTCCATTCTGGCCTGCATAGTTTCTGTTGAGAAATCAGCTGACAGTCATATGGACACTCCCTTCTAGGTAACTAACTTGCTTTTCTCTTGCTGCTTTTAAGGTTCTCTTTGTCTTTAGCCTTTGGTATTTTAATTATGATGTATCTTAGTGTGGTCCTCTTTGGGTTCCTCTTGTTTGGCATTCTCTGTGCTTCCTGGGCTTGTAAGTCTATTTCTTTTACCAGGTAGGGGAAGATGTCATTATTTATTCAAGTAGGTTTTCAATATCTTGCTCTCTCTCCTCTGGCACCCCCATATTGGTATGCTTGAAGTTTTTCCAGAGGCTACTTACACTATCTTCATATTTTTGGATTCTTTTTTCTTTGTGCTCTTCTGGTTGGGTGTTTTTGCTTCCTCATATTTCAAAAAATTGATTTGATTCTCAGGATCCTCTAGTCTCCTATTGAATCCCTGTATATTATTCTTTATTTCAGTCAATGAATGCTTAATTTCTGAGTGGTGCTTTTCCATTTTTTTTTTTTTTTTGGCATTCTCACTAAGATCCTTGAAAGTCTCACTAAATCCCTTTGAGGTTTCTAGAAGATTCTTGAGTAACCTTATAACTGTGGTTTTGAACTCTATATCCAGTGGTTTGCTTTCTTCCATTTCTTTCATTTGTGACATGTTTCTTTGTCTCCACATTTTGGCTGCTTCCCTGTGTTTGTTTCTATGTATTGGGTAGACCTGCTAAGTCTCCTTGCGTTGATAGAATGGCCTTGTGTAGTAGGTATCCTATAGGTCCCAGTGGCTCAGCCTCCCCAATCACCTGAGGTGGACACTCCAGGTGCACCCCTTTGTGGGCTGTGAGCACAGTCTTGTTGTAGTTGAGACTTGATTGCTGTTGGTATCACTGGGAGGAATTGAACTCCAGGCCAATTGGCTGTGAGAACCAGCTGTGACTACAGTGGGAGAGGTGCTATGTAGAAGATGCCCCTATGGAGCAGGACTTGCTTCAGTGGGGCTTTGGTGTTCACTGAGTCTGCTCCTTGAGTATGTCCCTTATGGATGTGTAGAGTTATAATCTGGTATGGTCTGACACTGACCACTGGGTACATTGGCTCGTGGGGCTCCAGGGAGGTGTAAAGTCAGTCACTGCCTGAGGCCACCCAGCAGGAGCTACAGAGAGCTATGCAGATTCCTCCTCTTTGTATTGGGTTTGAAAGTGCCCAGATGAGGCCCAGCTGTGAATCAAGGCAGGCGGGTGCTGGTGCTGGGTCTTGGGCCATTTATTGATAGGTTTGGGACTCTCTGATCCAGCTGCAAGGAAAAGCCATTCATATGCAAAAGCCACTGCACACAGCTTGGGCGGGGTTATACATTGGATGGGGTGGGGGTCTCAGGGAATCACCAGGGTGGAGCAAACAGAAATGGCTGCCAGTTAGCCCTGGAACCCGGGAGGTCCCAGCACAGGAACAATGACTGCTGGGAGCACCTCCATCTGGAAGAAAGCAACTCCAAGGTTCTGTCCCAATGCCAGACCATCCAGTTTCTCCTCCTATGTGTCTGGGTCTTCCAGAGCCTCGCCTGGCACTGGAGCTCAGAGGAAGCAGGAGCTTGTAAGTTCAGTTTGTGTGCCGGCCTTTTAAGAGGATCATCTGCGTCTCCAGCAGCCTCTGTGTCACTGAGCCCCAATCCCCACTGGTTTTACAGCCAGTAGTTCTTACTGCCCGTAGGGACTTCCTTCCCCAGCTCTGGGACCCTGGACTGGGGATCTGGTGTGGGGCTGGGATCCCTTGCTCCTTGGATTGACCTCCACAGAGGTGATCTCCCTCCCAATTAAAAAAGTAGCACACGTTGGTGCCAGACCAGCCTGTTTTGCACCTCTGTACCTCCTCCCAGTCTCAGTGTGCTTTCTTCTTTACTTCTCTAGTTGTAGGACTTCCATTCAGCCAGCTTTCTGGTGGTCCTGGATGATGGTTTTTCTGTATTTTAGTTGTAATTTTGATGTGGTGTGGGATGCAGTGAGTATAGGCGTTTGTTTACACTACCATCTTGGTTCTACCACAGCTTTTTTATCCATGCATCTACTCATAGGCACTTGGTCTATTTCCATATCTTAGCTCTTGTTAATAATGCTTCTATGAACATAGTAGTGCATATATTATTTCTGATTGGTGTTTCGAGTTTCTTAAGATGTAGTCCTAGAAGTGATTTTTTTTT
>NW_006282518.1:343851-359847 GCF_000327345.1 Myotis davidii | reverse complement strand
TTGCGGAGTAGCTCTCAGTTGGTTAGAGTGTTGTCCCAATATGCCAAGGTTAGGGGCTCGATCTCTGGTCAAGGCACATACAAGAATCAACCAATGAATTCCTAAGTAGGTGGAACAACAAATCTCTCTCTCTCACTCATTCTCTTTCCTTCTCTCTCTCTCTCTTTCTCTCTCTCTCTTTCTCTCTCTCTCTCTCATTAATAAATTAAAATTTTTTGGAAACTTCGTTCTAGGTCTGTGAAATAGGCCATTGGTATTTTAATGGGGAGTACATTGAATCTAAAGATTGCTTTGGGTAGTATGGACATTTTGATTATGTTGATTCTCTTTGCCCATTTTTTTTATTGGATTTTTTGTCTTCCTTATGAAAAGAGTTCTTTATATATTTTGGAAATTAACCCCTTGTCAGATGTGTCATTGACAAATATGTCCTCCCATACAGTAGGTTCCCTTTTCATTTTGTTGATTGTTTCTTTTTGTTGTTGTTGATGATGATTGTTTATTTTGCTGTGTAGAAGTTTTTATTTTGATGTAGTCCTATTTGTTTATTTTTTCCTTTGTTTTCCCTTGCCTTAGGAGATGTATCATTGAAAATACTGCTATGTAAGATATCTGAGATTTTACTGCCTCTGTTTTCTTGTAGGATTTTTAATGGTTTCAGGACTTACAATATGTCTTTTGTCCAATTTGAATTTCACCAGTATTTTTTAATGTATGGATTTAAAGATTTCTTAAACTACAGAATCTTAATATAGGATCTAATAAAATTCCAGAAATTATCTATCAATTTTTTTTTACTTTACAGAGAAGTAAACTATATTCTTAGAATATAATTATTTTATTCAAGGTCACATAACTAGCTATGAATGTAGTTCGGATAAGAAATAAAATCCCAGCAATATCCAGCACAATGGGTATAGCATAGTTGTTCTAGGCAGAAAATTATATATAAATAGATCAATTTATATCTTCATATAATTATTATGTAATTATATGTCACATATGATTTATTAGATAATTATTATATCTTCATATAAACAATTACATATGAAGAAATATAAAAACATCCTCATTTGCCCTAACTGGTGTGGCTCAGTGGATAGAGCGTCGGCCTGCGGACTCAAGGGTCCCGAGTTCGATTCCGGTCAAGGGCATGTACCTTGGTTGCGGGCACATACCCAGTGGGGAGTGTGCAGGAGGCAGCTGATTGATGTTTCTCTCTCATTGATGTTTCTAACTCTCTATCCCTCTCCCTTCCTCTCTGTAAAAAAAATAAAAATAAAAAATATATTTTTAAGAAAACATCCTCATTTATTTTTTCTACTTCTAAAAATCTTTATCACTAAACCCCTCTATGACATGGCATTTCAGCTTCATCTGTGTTCTGTTTGATATTTTCTCTTTTTTGACATTTATTTTCTGCCCCCACCCCATCCCGATGCCTCCCTTCTCTACCTCCTGTCATTCTTCTCTAGAGATCTGTATATGACTCCCTATCTATGTAACTGCCCCTGGCCAAGCTAGGAAGTCAGGAGAGAACAATAGTGAAAAGGGGCCAATAATGCCTGCTTAAATGTGAATCACCAAGTGGAGGTGAACCTTGCCTTGTTTTCACCTACAGACAATCCATCTCAGTCATGTTCTCTGCATCACAATGAACCATTTTTCTCAACCATCAGAAAACAAACAAACAAACAAAAGAGCCTTCTCCTAGGATAAGGACATATACAATCAGGGCATTAAGAGTTAATGTGCTTCTGTGCTTGTATTGTCAAAGAGTGGTGATGAGCTTGACAGCTACCATCTTTTGAGGGCTTACCATTGGAAAGGCATTGATGAATTGCACAAACACACCACAAACTCTCTTGGGATCACCCAACAGAGCAAATTTTCCTATTGAGGATAAAGAGGCATTCTCTAATGTAGAGGACAGAACTGACCACATCAAGACTGAAATCATGACATTGGCACAATTGCTGTCATAAATATTTCCTTGTGGACATCGCAGGGGCTCTCAACTGTGTGGCATGGTGCCCCAGGGTACCATAGCAAATTTACACTGCTGCTATGGGTGATTTTAAATTTTCAAGGGCATCTCTGTGACATCTGTTGGAGACCGTGTTAACTTTTAGCTTGGGATAGTTCAGTGTCATCATTAGATCAATACATTCCTTTTGATGGCATCATATTTTGCTAAGCTGGGTATTCAGCAATTGCTGTAATAAAAAGCAAATACTACATGAAAATCAATGTGAAATAAGAAATGAGGGTTGCAGTGTCTAATGTGACTCCAAAGGTTGAAAAGCTATTCAGTGCCCAACAGGTGCTAAATTGTTAGACTATAAATACTTATTAAGTTATATGGATATAACTACTTAATAAATGAAACTGTCAAGTATTTGTTTTCACTTATATACCCTGTGAAAAAATTACTGAGACTCAAGAGTGGTGTGAAATGAGATAGTTAGGGAACCTCTGTGGACATCATTATTTTTGAGGAGAGGCAATGTAGTGTGGGTGTTGTGGTGTGTGCTCCCTCCCGTTGCTTCCTCTGCTAATTGCTTCAGCCCTGAAGCAGCAACGCTGTGGAACCAACATATGCATGATCAGAAACTAAAGCAGTGGCCTGTTTTATGCCCACTATTCTTTCTTAACATCCACTTATATCAGAAGGATTTACGAAGACTACCTGAGCTGATGTCTACGTGTTATAAATAAATGTAAATATTGACAGTGATGAACCTCCCAGAAGTCTCAAGGATCATATTTTTCTGACCAAAACTGCCCATCTAAATGCCTTCCTATCACCTTTCCAACAGTATTCAAGCAGTACTGCTCAGTGACTTTGTTAATTGGCCTTCATACCCTTGTTGCAGAGTGTTTTTCTCCCAGGAGTTATGCTCAATGCCAAAGAGCACAAGGGCTCACACTTTCAAATTCTTCCAATTTCCATAATTGCAATATATTGGACTGAATGGCCAAATATTTAAGCCAATATTTTGGCAAAATTTAAAATTAGTCATCATAGAAAGAACTTTGGGAACACAGGAATTAAATCTTAAATATTTCAAATAAAATGTAACTAGAATTCCACTTTAATTATAAAAAGTCATATTACATGTCTGGAATTTGGGGACAAAAATAATAACTTCTTAAACTTGTCAGTTACTGGAATGCTACTTCGGCCACTATTCTGCATATCTCTGAGATTAAATAGATGCTAACCTGGTGTGTTAGTTTCCTAGGGCTGCTGTAACAAATTTCTACAAACTAAGTGATTAAAACAACAGAAATTTGTTCTCTTTTGGTTATGAAAGCTAGAAATCTGACACCAAGGTGTCAGCGAGGCTATGTCCACTCTGAAGGCTCTGGGGAAGAAGCCTTCCTTTCCTCTCTCCTGACTTCTGGTGGTTGCCTTGGAATTACTTGGCTTATAGTTGTATCACTCCAATCTTTGCCTCTGTCTTCACATGCCATCTTCCTTTTGTGTGTGTGTATGTATTTCTTTATGTGGACTTCTTATAAAGATGCTAATTATTGGGTTTGGGAGCCACTGTAATCCAGTATGACCTCAATTATTACATTTGCAAAGAACCTATTTCAAAATAAATCACATTCTGAGGTTCTTGATAGACATTGAATTTTTGTGGGGAGCACTATTCAACCCAGTACACTTAGTTGCAATCAATATTTGTGAGGAAACAAGATAATTTGGGAGTAGCTCATCCTATATAGAGCATTGTGGTCGGTGATGTTGCCCCGAAGGTCTTATGCTTTCCTTCCTCTCTCATAGCAACTTAATTAGACAAAAAAAAATTATCCTGTTTTCAACTCTATTATTCTGCCTTGTGTTTTATTTACATTTTCATAAACAGTTTAACCAAAAAAATATATAATGCTCTTCCTAAAGTTATCTTGCTAATGCATTTATACAGTCATGCACTATTTAGTGATGGGGTTATGTTTTGAGAACTGCATCATTAGGTAATTTTGTCATTGTGTGGACACCATAAAGTGCACTTACATAAATCTAGATGATATAGCCTACTATACAGCTAAGCTATGGGTTATAGACAATTGCTCCTAGACTAAACAACTATATGGCATGTTACTGTACAGAACAGCACAAGATTAAATTAACCACAAGAGAAAATAATGCAATCAAGAGACATGGTAAACACAAGATATATGAGGATGCTGCAAATGTAACATGGCATACTGCTTTACAGCACACTTGTTTATAGTTAGAAAGAGTAGACTCTAAAATAACAATAAAAAGTCTAGCATAGTAAATATATAAACTAGTAACATAGTCATTTATTATCATTATCAAATAGGATGCACTATACATAATTGTATGTGCTATACTTTTATATGACTGGAAAAGCAGTAGGTTTGCTTACGCAAGCATTACCATAAACACATGGGTAATGCATTACATTGTACCCTGTTTATTCTTGATAAAATTGAGATCACTTACAAAAACATGGTTATTGAGGAAAGGGCCCAATAAAGAATCTAAAGCAAACCCACTCATTTGGTTATGACCAGGACTTTGAGGACTATAGGAGCTGACACTACGCAAGATAATCAAAACAATGTTCCAAAAGGCCATTCCGGCAGGTTCAAGTGTAGGATTAAGGAGCAGGAAGCCAGAAGCACTGAATGAAGAAATCTGGACAGTGAGCAATGATTAAAGCCTTAATTAAGGGACTAATGCAGACATTTGGGGAGCAAAGTGACTGCTTTATAAAAGGCATTGATCAAATATTTGTTGTATGGCTGGATGAATGAATGAATAAATGAATGAATGATGGATGAACTTATTCATAGGTGGCAGGATCCCAGTGGTTGGGTGAAGGTAAGATTGGGCACTTCAAGAAAGCAACTATGTTCTCCAGAGTTTAGGACACAGATCAAGAAATGGTGCTTGGCCTTAGAGCAAAATATCTCAAACTTCATAGTAAAAAAGAATTAGAATACATATTTCTAGCCTACTAGGAGTGGGAGTCCAAGAATCAGCATTGTTAATATTCATCCCGGGTGATGATTCAGGATGTCATATTTCACATTTAGCAAACACTGGCCTAAAGGCAGAAACAGACCTCTAAACGAGATAGTGGGTTAAGATCAGAGAGGCCACAACTGGTGTACCCTAACACCAGTCTGGCAGGTGGACAGACCCAGCCCCCCAATGGTGCTGGACACCAGATGGATGAGGATACCAACCAAGAGGCTTAGATGGCAAAGAAAAATAAGGGCCACAGACCAAATGTTATTATTTTACTTGAGTCTTCATATATATGCTAAAACTTTGATCTCCAAATTCTTCTGGGACAGTGAGAGGCCTGTGAATTTCAAAATTCAAAAGACCTGAGTTCAAATTCCAGCTCAGCCCTTTACTGAAACTGTAATCTGTACCAATTACTAAATTTCTCTGAAGTCAAGTGTTCTAGAGAAGACATAATTTTTCTGGGGAAGATAGTACCTACCTTACTACATTGCAGATGTTCAATTCTTGAACTGCCTCCCCAAGATTCAATATTTTAAAAAACTGTTGCATACTTCATATAATGATCATCTGTATTAATGTCAACAGTATGTTGTTCTCAGTACAATTATTTAATTATTACTTTGTCATTAAACATTTCATTGCACATATCTAAACTCTCCATCATTGAGATTTCTTGAGAGTAGGATTTTATGAGGCATTTTTACTTTATTTAGGGTTACAAACCACATACGTTTGCCTGGGACAGAAGGATCCCAGATATGGGATTTTCAGTGATAAAACCAGAAAAATCACAGGTAAACCGATGAGTTATTAATCCTGCTTGACATCCACCTTCATATTTAGTTAATACCCAGTTGATACAAAGTCAATGGATGGATTTTTCTTCCCCACCTCAGTTTTAATCACCGATTTAAGTTTATCATTACTAAAACAGAACAAGAAAGCAGAGGGAAGTGCAATTAATCACAGTAACAATCAAGTTATAGTTATTTTTTATTAAAGAAAGATTCTGTTTTTGTTCATAACATATTTGCTTTATTTTACTAAAGGGGTACTTTTTGTAACAAAAAAAAAAAGATGATCAAAAGTGGTATACTCCATCACACAGCCCAAATGGTGGTTTGCTCCTAACGTTCAGGGGTTATGTTAATTGTTTGTTAATTATATAAAACATACTCTAAAGACAAAGCCCCAAAGCAACGGAAGAATGAATTCTTAAAAAGAAGTTTAAATTATTATGACTTTTTTGCACTAAATAATGTAGACTTCTGAGTACCTTTTCTCTTAAGTATTTTTTTCCTTCAAGAATGCGATTCTTAAAATTTTAAAACTGGTTAGGCAATTTGGGATTCCTCAGGGATTTTGATGCCAAAGCCTCCACTGACATTTTGAGGAGTTAATGGTTATAATTACTTTGCCTGTAGCAATATTACTGCCTTTAAAATAAAAGCCTCAGGACTTTTTTCTAATGTATTAGATTATGTTCTATTCTATTCGAAAGGACAGGATTTATTATACCAAAAAATGTACTAAGGGTACACTGATCTTTATTCCAGAAGTCTATTTTTCAAACATGAATCTTAAAACTATTATCACACATTTATAGGAAAATTTATTCCTCTAATCCTCCATTTAAAAAAATCAAAGTTTCTCTGGTTTGTCAACTTTTAATTTTGATTTTCCTTTGTCAACAAGTCACTATTTTTGTGATACAAATTCCTTGGTCCTTTGGCAAGGTGAGGGGTAAAAAAGCCCCAGACCCTGTTTAGATGAGACTTGGGACACTGAGTCACAGCTGATGACTAAGAGCAGAAAGACCAATGATTCCTCACAGTGTCCAATGACATTGTAGAGTGTCCATCATGGCTGCTCAGAAAAAAATCAAAAACTGATAACTGCAGCATTTAGGGTCAAACTGTCCACACAGAACGAAGAAGCAGAACATAGTGCCTGGAAAGGGATAATCATGAATGAAAACAGCACATCCCAAGAGTATTTAGGTATGTGAATAAATAGAGTTGGTCTTGGGACTGGGTTGAATAAGTGGCTGACATGTAGGATTATGTGAAACGCTCCAGAAAAAAATAAGAAAGAGGTAGGAGCCCTAACCGGTTTGGCTCAGTGGATAGAGAGTCGGCCTGCAGACTCAAGGGTCCCGGGTTCGATTCCGGTCAAGGGCATGTACCTTGGTTGCGGGCACAACCCCAGTTAGGGAGTGTGCAGGAGGCAGCTGATCGATGTTTCTCTCTCATTGATGTTTCTAACTGTCTATCCCTCTCCCTTCCTCTCTGTAAAAAATCAATAAAATATATGTTTTAAAAAAGAAAGATCTAGAACAGTTTTATATTACCATTTTCCATAGGAAGTGACACTTGTTTAGATCCTGGAGTGAGTTGGTTAAAATGCAAAGAGCCCAGATCTCTTGATGTCTAGTCCAGTGCTGTTTCTACTATGACACACTGCCTGAAATCCTACCATTAGCATTTCATTCCTTTATCTACTGATAAAATGCAAGTATTCCTGAAAAGGATAGGAACTTAAACCAGGTATTAGCTATTACAGAAAGTTATATATAGGAAGTCAAAAGCTTCCTGTAAATTATTTTATCGGGTCTTTGCCAGTGATAGAGTTGGGCAGTTTTGATAGTGGAGAAATGGAGTCTGGCCCCAGAGCCAGGGGCCTTCCAGGGATAAGACATGGGCAAGAGTTGTACTCTGGAGAGTCAGGGAATCCTAACTGCACACCCAGCCCCCAGAACTGGGAGGAGAACGCACTGCAAAATGGAAAAAGACCCACAGTAAACTGAGTCTTTCCCATAATACTATCCAAGATCAGCCCTAAGCCTCATTCTGCAGAGAACAAAGACTGTGGGTAAGAAAATATGGGAAGTAGCCAGAGATAACAGCCATGAGGGCTTCCTCCCAAGTCAGGTCAACCACCAGATGAAAATGAGGCTTTCACATCAATCAGTACTGCAGCTTGAAGAAAAAGACTGGGAGCCTTACTCTAGACTAAGTTCTTCCTCTCTCCAACTATAGGCTCTATTACCCACCAATTCATTTCCCTTATTGTACCACAGTCTGCCAGCAGTTTTTTTTACACCAGTGGACAGGTGTGTGTGTGTGTGTGTGTGTGTGTGTGTGTGTGTGTGCACGCACGCGCATATAAAGTGGGGAGAAGAAAGTTAATATATAAGAAATGCCTAGTATGTCACAGGCGCTGTGAGAGACACATCATGTACACATTACTTCACATCATTACCTCAAGATTCAGAGGCCAGTGTGGTAGAAAACGTTGTTCAGATATAGAAACTGAGGTGCAGGGAGGTTAAGGTATTTTCTCCAGGTTACAGAGGTAATCACTGACAGAGGTAGGGTATGTAACCAAGACTGGCTCCATTTGGATCCTCATGTCTCTGTGAAATTATAGAGTCCCTGTTTTCCCAAGACTCTGTTAAACATATAGTACATTGTTATATCCCAGTGTATAAAGATCTTCAAGTGACAATATTCATCTGAGACAAGAGAAGTGGCATTGCATAGTGGAAAGAAGATTAACGTGGGAGAGAGAAATTCATTACTTCTAGCTGCTGAATATCTAAAGTCACATAAGCTCCTCATAGCTCTGATTAATTATCAGAAAAATTGAAATGCCAATATTTTTGTAACTGGACATAAGTGAAGGTAAAAGAACTTTGTAAGCTGTACACCTTCGTGCAAAAGGAAAATGATGTTAAAGTAAAATGAGGAAAACAATTCAAATGCCCAGAAACTGGTAAATGGATAAACAAACTGTGGTACATACACAATTAGATACTATTGAGCAATTAAAAGGAATAAACTACTGATATGTGCAACAACATGTATGAATCTCAGGTCCACTATGCTAAGTAAAGGAAGCCAAAATTCTGAAGGCTACATCCTAAAACATTCCATTTATATGACATTCTGGAAAAAGCAAAACTGTCAAGACAGAAAAGAGATCATTGGTGACCAGGGACAGGAGGAAGATGAAGAGAGTGACTACCAAAGGGTATGAGGGAACTTTCTGGGGTGATGGAAATATTCTAGATCTTGATCATAGTAAAAAGAATTAGAATACATATTACACGACTATATGTGTTTATCAAAATACAGAATTGTACACAAGAAAGGGGTGAATTCTACCTTTTTAAAAAAAAGTAAAATGAAGGTACTGGAGACTTAATTCTACCTAGTTATACAATTCTAATTCAGTTTCTTTGGGGAGCCATTTGTATTCCGATACACAAGATGATTTACCTCTTTCACAAGTGTTTGCTCTGAGTTAGAGAGCATCTTTGTGATCATAGGTGATTAATATGGCCTCCTGCTCAAAGATGTCTGCAGGTCCTTTGCTGAGAATCATATTCCTGGTCAGCTTCTTTTCAAAGCAATCTCTGTTTGGCAAGGGTTGCACCTTTATTTTATGCTTGGAAAGTGTTCCAAGTTGAACTGCTTTCAAAATGCAGGATGCAGCCAGCCAGCAAGCTCGTCCTGGCTTCTGGTAATATGGCAAGACCCGACCTTGTTATCTCCCAAAGAGAATATCCAAGAGCTCAGCCATAATTACCTGACTCCAGAGCCTGGCTTGCCCTTTCTTAATGCTAAGCAGGCTGCTGCTGAATCAGTAGAAAGCCCATAGAGCTTTTCTATTTGAAATGGCAAAAATGTCCAGGATAAGCATGCAACTGACATTAGCAGGGCTTCCCGCCTCAAAATCAATTTGCAACATTTTATTTTTGAAAGGTAAAGGCCAAAGGGATAGGAGCTTGGTTTTTTGACAACAGAACTATATTACTTTTCTGATATAAAGTAGTTTTTTTTAAAAAAAATAATACATACATTCTGGTTGAGGATTTATATTTTTGTTTTAACTTGGGGAAAACTATTTTAATTTTTTATATGGTTTTCAAATATTTATTTTTGAAAGCCTTGATAATGGCCATAATTGAAGTTATATATCTGAAACCACTAACCATCAAACATTCTTAAATGAAACAGATGGCATTTTTATTAGATGGCTAATCTGTGCTTTTTTTAAAGTGAAGTGAGGAGATGAGGCTGTTGGATCATAAAATATTTATAAGAAAAGCCCCAATCTTAAATAAACCTTTTGAGACCTTTGATTAGCAACTGTGACAATCTTGAAACTGAAGACAATAAAATTCCTTTTATTTCCTTAATCCTTTAAAAAAAAACACTCTTAAAACTTCGTGGGATCTGCATTTGACCAGTTTTCTGCACCTTAATTTCCTGTGTTGAGGGAACACTAGAGAGAATTCCCTTTCATTCCTGTGCAATGCCACATTCCATGAAATTGGCACGCTCAAAAATGTAAAGCTTCCCTCAGTCCTTTGTCAGGCACACAGATAGCTTTAAGACTCAACCAAGCATTGAGACAGTGTTTTTCACTCTGGATAAATGACTGATTGGATGGATTAAATGTATTTCTGAAGTGATTTCCAAATGGCTATGAAAAATGGAGGCTAATTAAATATAGTTGTTTAAGTGCAGTACTTAACTTGTTGAGCTCCTTAAAATACATTCTTCTCAAAGAAGCTATGTGCTCTGAAATTTTCTACAAAAGGGGGAAAATGAAAAAAAGCATAAATGTCTACTGAAAAAGCAAATGTTTTCAAACTATGGAACATGCGCCAAAAGGAAGGCTATCTGGTCATTTAAAATAATCATTAGAAAGACTTCATGATTATATGGAGAACCTTCTTATAATACATAAAAGGAAAAAGCAGATTTTTGGGTGGTATGAGCATTGCAATTAAAATCATGAAAAATGTATGCTTGTGAACAATTGACATCTAATAATATATACAGAAATTATAATAGTTCTGTTTAAATGAGGGGTATATAAGTGAGTCATGGTTTGTATTTTCTTTAGTGCTGTGATTATATCCTTTTTAATTTAAAAATGCTCTTTATCTGTACTCTTCTTACTGGAGATAGGAATATGAATCATGAGTTTACGTGATGCATTTTGATCACCATGAATTCATTTCAAACTGCAGTGTTGCCTAGCAACAGAATAACTTTTCTGCAGTGAAATTCCCCAGTAGCAGCAACCTATGAAGTATCCCACGAGGAATTCCCTACTAAATTGGGTTCCTGGATCCAATTCCAATGTGGGAGGGGGGTGCCCCCATATCAACAAACATTTCTCAAGACACCAGCAGGATTTCTGAGAATTCAACTTAATTCTTACACTGTCTACTCAAAGATGGCATCAGATTCCACAGGTTAAGGATTCAGTTCTATAAGCCTGCCCACCCAAATATGCATACACTTAAGATGCCAGCTGCAAGCCGGCTGTCAGTGCTTCTGACCAACTAGCTACAGATCGGAGGTTCCAACAACCCCCTCAACTCAGAATGCCAATGGCAAGTCCAGGTTGTCATCTGTACTTCTAACCAACTGGCTATAAATCAGAGATTCCCACACCCCAGCCTTGAGCTCAATTAATGTCCTACAATGGCTCACAAAACTCAGAGAAACATGTAACTTTGTAGATCACTGGTTATTGTAAAAGGATATATAACTGAGCACAGCAGATGGAAGAGAAGGATAGCGCAACGTATGTGGCAAAGGGCATGGAGCTTCCATGTCCACTGCAGCACTCTCCTGGCATCTCCACATGGTCAACCTGGAAGCTCTCCAAACCCATCTTCTTGGGTTTTTATGGAGGCATCATTACATAGGCATGATTGATTAATGAATTGTCCATTGGTGATTGATTCAACCTCTACTCCCTCCCCATGGTCTGATGTGGGACTGAAAGTTCTAACCCAGTCACATAGTTGGATTTTTTGGCAACCAGCTCCCATCCTTATGCGCTTCCAAAAGTAACCTTACTCACAATAACAAAAAATAACTTTATTGCTCTCAACATGGGAAATTTCAAGTGTTTCCAGGAGCTGTGAGCCAGGAATTGTGGACAAAGACCAAATATATGTGAAATATATTTTGTGCTTCTAAATAACCAAATATATATTTCTTATAAATCACAATATTGCACCTACCTTAAATCCACCCCATATCCTTATACCCTGTTCTCATATTCCATAGCTTGGGGGGTGATTCATAATCTAATCATATGAGGATATTAAAAATTGGAGGGCTGTGTTTTAAAATCCACATCCTTGCATGTTTTGCCTCTTTGTCTAGAAAAGGAGAATGGAGTAATGGACTTTAGATTAACCAAATAACTTGTATGCCTATATACGTAACCCATGGACACAGACAAAAATTTGGTGAAGGCTCGGGGGGGGGGGGAGTGGGGTGGGGGAGGTCAATGGGGAGGAAAAGGGGAACATCTGTAATACTTCCAACAATAAAGATATTTTTTAAAGGAAGGAAAATAGAGAGCTTTGATTTCTAGTCTTTATGGATGGTAGCTTGATATACAGATATGATGTTTCTTTTGTTTATTATTAGGTGATTTTTGAGATATAATAATATAATGTACTATAAAACTCATCTTTTCAAAGTGGTTTTTAATATATTAGCAGTTGTACAACCATCACCACAGTCTATTTTAGAACATTTTTTTCACCTCAAAAAGAAACCAAACACCCATTAGTAGTCATTCCCCATTTCCCTCCAACTTTTACCTCAGCCCCAGGCAACCTTCAATCTACTTTTGTTTCTCTGAATTTGCCTATTCTGGACATTTTATAAAAATTGAATTACAGAATATATGGTCTTTTGTGTCTGTATTCTTTCATTGAGCATAATGTTTTCAAAGGGCATCCATAGTGTAGTATGTATCAGTAAGTTATTCATTTTTATTGCTAAATAATATTCCATTGTACAGATATACCACAATAAGTTTATCCATTCATGCATTGATGGACCTTTAGATTACTTCCACTTTTTTAGTATTATAAATAATGCTGCTATGAACACATTTATCTACAAGTTTTTGTGTAGACATGTTTCCTTTCTCTTGGAATTATGCCTAGGAGTGGAATTACTGGGTCATATGGTAGTTCAATTTTTAATGTTTTCAGGAAATGTCAAACTGTGTTCCAAAATGACATAGCCATTTTATATTCCCACTAGCAGAGGGTTCCAGTTTCTCCACATCTTCACCAACACTTGTTATTGTCTATCTTTTTTATTGTAGCCATCCTAGTGGGTGCAAGCTGGTGTATCATTGTGGCTTTAATTTGCATGTTCTTGATGATTAATGATATTGAGCATCTTGTCTAGTGCTCATACACCATTTGTTTATTTTCTTCAGAGAAACATCTATTCAATGCCCATATTTAAATTGAGTTATTTATCGTTTTATTGTTCAAGTTGATTTTTCTTTCTTTTCTCCTTGTTATTCTTGGATTCTCTGTGAAGATGCACTGATGTCAAGGCCTTCTCAGTCACAGAAACACTCAGACCAAGACAGTTAGCACTGGTTAGAGAGGAGAACAGAGGTCAGTCAGTGTGCATCATTGTTATTGAATGAAGACACAGCAGGCCCCAGGGAATGCTCCCAATAAACTTGCTCATATCTCTCTGGTGTCTTCACATCACCCCTGACATCAAAATCTTGCTCTTTAGCCTCCACAGAGCACAATGCTGCTCTTGCTCTCAAACAGCCCTGGGAAAGGTGCCAGGAGGGATCTCCCTACTGTAAAAGGAAAAGAATAGTCATTGCCACACCCACCAGTCCCCACCCCATGTGGTCAGGTTTTATGCCTATTTACTCCAGAGCCTGGCAAATAGTTGACAAATAAATAAATGTAGAAATCTCCTTTTTAAATTGAAGTAACCATGAGTTGGTTGCTACTGCTTGAAAATTTCCTACATGTCTTAATTTTGTTTAACACCTATTTACCACTTACTGCTCTAAGCATTTTACAAGTAATTTTTACTAATTATTTACAAATAATTTTAAAATTTTACTAATAATTTCAAAATAATTTAATCCTCATAACAAGTCTGTGAAGTGCATAATGTTATCTTCATTTTATGGATGAGAAAACTGAGGCATGGATAAACAAAGTAACCTGCCCAAAGCCAACAGCTCAGTGGGGGAGCCAGATTCAAACTTGCCCGGTTCCAATCTATGTTCTCAACTGCCATGCAATGCTCCCTTACCAATTGCGGGGCTTTTTGTTTGTTTGTTTTATCCTCACTGGAGGATATTTTTTTCCCATTGATATTTTAGACAGAGTGGAAGGGACGAAGGGATGGAGGGAGGGTGAGAGGGAGAGAGAGAGAGAGAGATAAGAAAGACACATTGATTGGTTGTCTCCCGCTTGCAGCCCAATCACACCCCAACAAGGGCAGGTATGGAACCTGCAACCAAGGTACGGTGCCCTTGACTGGGAATCTAACCCACAACCCTTTGGTCCAAGACCTGATGCTCTAACTACTGAGCAAATTGGCCAGGGCCAATTGCATTTTAAAATATGCTCATTACAGGATTGTAGGGGAAAGAGGGGCAATGTTGGAACTTAGTTCATATAAAGGCACCTCTTCACAGTAGGTAGATTCAAAAAAGTTATCCAAAACACAGCTTTAGGGAGAAATCCTGCCATGAATCAGTTCCCCAAATAAACAATTTTGTGCTAATGCAATATTGAATTTCATTTTCATATGCTAGTGCTTGTTTTCCTTAAAGCAGGCCACCCATTTGTTGTTGATAAAATGGTAGTCCCTAACCCAGTTTGCACATAGCCAGCATTCTCTAAATGTTGAATTATGTTGAGTGGATTCATTAATTACTTAATGTATAGTGCACAAGCCTGCAGACTGCTTGCCTAGAGCAGAACTCTCTCCAAACAAAATCTATGCAGGCCTGGCTGGCTCCTAGGTATAGCACAATGTCTTTGCCCCTCCCCGGACCCAGAGGACAGCTGAACCTGCCTCACACTGCTGTTATTCAAGTTCACTTTACCCTAAACAGAAAGAAGCCCTTCAGGTCATCTGAACTCATTTTTAGTCCCTAGTGCTTTGAATATTTTCCCTGGTATGACCACCACTTCTTCCCTCCCTTTCAAAATCTCCACCCCATGTCCTGAACACTTCTTTATATAGTAAATAAATTCTCCTTGATACTCCACCTTCTTGTCTTAGACGCATCTGCCCCAGAGGACACCTCTACTCCTGGAACCCTCTCCATCAGAGGCTGTTATTTCTTCTTTGCCCCATGATGTGCAGTGAGGAGTCTCCTCACTCTTCATTCTTTTCCCATATTACTGTTCCCCCAGTCTTACAAAAATGGCAGAAATTATGGGCTATCTACCTCAACCTATTGTTACTTAATACATGTCATCTGTCTATACACACTCTTACTCCCCTCATGGCACTTATCTACTCCTCAATGACTTTCTCAACTCCTCCATCCCATCCCCCATTTATTTTAAACACATATTATTTTCAGGGTCTGCATCTGAGGGAACCTAAACTTAGACACTAATACAGTTTCTCCTTTTTTAAATTACTTGCCCAAGGATATGTATTTTTATTAATTTTAGAGAGAGAAGAGGGAGGGAGAGAAAGGTAGAGAGAGAAAGAGAGAGAGAGAGAGAGAGAGAGAGAGAGAGAGAGAGAGAGAGAGAGAGATCAGTTGTCTCCCTCCCATATGTGCCCATTCTGGAGACTGAACCTGTAAACTTTTGGTATATGGGACAACACTCCAACTGACTGAGCCACATAGCCAAGACAACATTCACATGATCTATTCTTCAACTTCAATTTAGCAATTCACAAGCATAGAAACTTTCTACTGCTCATCATCTGGAACTGGAGTGTGCCTTCAATGTCTAAATTCCCATCTGTGGCCATAGCCATCTACATTCAACTTCTCCCACTCTTTAATGAAAACTATATCAGCATTTGGCCATTATCGTTATAGTAGTAATAGTAATAAATATAATATGAAGTATAAGGTTTAGAGAGCATTTACTATATGCTAGACACCATTCTAAATAATAACATGAAATAGTC
>NW_006282518.1:327028-343794 GCF_000327345.1 Myotis davidii | reverse complement strand
AAAAAAAAAAAAAAGAATCTGTTGCCCTTACTCCTACCATGTTTCATTTTTTCAAATGGACCCTGACTTCCCTGGTCTCTCTATTTGACTAGTCAATTCCTGGGGCCACAGCAAGGAGACAGTAGGATAAACTAGGGTCCATAATTCAGAGTGGTGTTTCCCACGGCAACCTAGAATAGCACAGCTGAGGTTCTCATGAGAATTGTGGCCAAAAGGAGCCAAGTTGTAGTTGAATAAGCTGACAAGCTGGGTTTATTAGTTCTTGAAGAAAAAAAAAAAACACACCATGGGGATTCTGTGGGAATGTCATTGAGAGCGTGTTAGAAAAGACTTACCTTAGTATATTTGGCCCTGGGTCAGGTGCTTTGAAGGAGGGTTTCAGGAAGCATGGCTTTGCTCTAAATTGGATGCTTTTGGAAAGCAGTGTTAATTCTATGATTGTGTGTCATAATAAATCTCATCTAGGAAGAGGGAAGACTAGATGAGACTAAAGCTATGATTGGTAAAGAAGCGGTAGTCATTCATACTATCTGGGGGAGGGACATGTTTGGTCATTTTTGTGGTTTGAGCAATGTTTATGTTTTGTCTGTGTTCAAATGTGATTATCAGGTGATCTTGTTTCTGTTTTGACCCATTGTTGCCATAGAGCAGCCTCATCTGATGTTGGGGTTCTGGGAAATAGTTTTATATTCAACTAGAATATAACATTACCCAGCTTTGAGTGCCCAGCCAGCTCACAGCAACACAAGGCCCTGCTGATGGTACCAGGCTAACTCCCAGATGCCAGGGGCTATTGTTTTTTTTTTCCTCAGGGGAAATATGCAGAGCTTCAGATTTGAAGATGGAAGAATAACACACAATTATTTGTCCTTTTTTTTTTTTTCATAGTAGAACTTCAGTTTTGTTCAGGGACCCACCCTGCCCCCATGCAGCCACGTTCTTCAGGGGAAGTGAGTGCCACTGCACAAATTTAAGGGAATATCTTACTGGTCAGGATAGTTTTTTCCCTTTCATAGAACTTGGTTCAAAAATGGGCATGTGACCTAATTTTGGCCAATGACTCTTGAAGGAAGTTGCTCTGCATGTATGGGAGGCAACCAATCAATGTGTCTCTCTCACATCAATGTTTCTCTCTATCTGTCTCTCCCGCTCACTTCCACTCTCTCTAAAAATCAATGGAAAAATACCCTCAGATGAGGATTAATAATAACAACTATCCTACTATTAATAATAGTTATCCATGTACATATATATTTATCTCCATAGCTCTAAGATATATTCCTTTTAGATCAGAACCATCAGTTTTGAATACCATAGAATTTGGCACAGTAAAACTACATTAAAAAGCTCTCAAAAATGTTTTTAAATATGTTTATTAGTACCACAAAAATAAAAAGAACATTAACATTTGCTCAGTATCAGACACCCAGATGGTGTATCATATAAATAAAACCTATTTGATAAAATCACAAAGAAACATTTAAATAAGGAATTGTTATCTTTGTGAGAAATATAAAGCGAATGATCTCACATGTTTTTAATACCACAGCCTATAAAACATTATCCATCTCCTATCTCCATTATACTTTACTTTGCCTCCAAATCTCAAGAACAGGATACTCAAAATCTGTACACACATAATGGGTTAGCCTTATAAACATCATTGTATCTCCAATTAGGATTAAAGAAAGGATAATAGAGATGATTCTGATTTTGGTGATCAGAAACCAAAGAGAGCCTCCTTGTCAGAACCACTGTGACTATAGGAAAAGCATGATTCTTTATGTCATTTGTTTGAACATACATATAATCACTACATTTAAACCCAGTAATTGCTGAACCTATTAAATGATACAAATTTAAAATGTTTAATATTTTATATATGTAAAATTATAAAGGATAAGTTTACAATGAAAAACATGAAGAAAAGTCGGGGGGGAAATAATACTTACCATTTATTGAGCACTGACCAAAGGCCAGAACACTATGCCAGCACTTACTGGTACACAGACACTTTCATTTAATTCTAAGTGCAGTAGACATAATCACACCCATATTGCAAATTAGGAAACTGAAGGTTAGAAAGACTAAGTAATTTGCCCGAACACATAGCCACTGAGTGTCAGGACACAAATACAGATATGCCTCAGACCCCAGTCCATGTTCTTTACCACCTCTCTATACCACCAGCCACCACATACACACACAAAACCCACACATCTCTTTGTAAATCACTCTGCAAACAAGTTTCCAAAAGTACATATATGTCTTCTTTATTTGATGAAGCAATTCCAACAAATCAGGAATTGATTGTAAGAAAATATTTCTTCCCTCTACCAACCCCTTATTTTGAAGAATCTGTAATGTTCTCCAAATACTCTATTTGCTTAATTCTATTTCCCAACTCCCTTACAGACTAGTTCTGATTGATGGGCTATAAACAAAGGGATATGTGTCACTCCCGGGTAGAAACAGTAAAAGCATCTCTTTCTTTAAATGGCAGCTACAATATTGCTATATCTCTATCTGATTGGGTCTCTGAGGACTGTGTGACCTTCCTCACATTGACTCATGATGGATATGTACCATGAATGAGAAACAAGTCATTATTGTATTAAGCCACTGATATATGGTGGTAAATTTGTTACTAAAACATAATCCAGCCTATCTTGACTAATATATCTGCCAAATAACAAATAATATTAAATAGAAAAAAACTTCATGTATGAGTTTTTACTGCAGCAGTAAAAATTAGTTAAGGCCATAAATGTCCAACAGACAAATAGTCAAATAAACTATTATAAAAGTTACCATATAGTAAGACTGCCAATTAAAATAATTGTGACACTTATGATAAAATATTAAATGGAGAAAGCAGATTACAAACTGTATCTTTGACATGCATTCTAACACAAAGTATTTATATGCACATATGGGACTATAAAGAGACCTGGAAAAAATGAAACCAGTATTTTGATAAATAATGTAATATGAAGATAGGAGAGAGATTGTTATTTTATGATGTTGTCTACAAAGAAATGTATTAAAATTGATCCTTTCCCCACACTTCATATCAAATTAATTCTTTCTCTTTTTTAATTTATCTTTATTGTTGAAAGTGTTTTAAATAATAATTTTCTTAAGGGAAAACATTAGAAAACCAAAATAGAACGGTTGAAGTATAGGAGTTTTACGTTACCAATAGTTGTTTTTCATATTTATAATTAATAAAAAAGAAATCAGACCTTTGACAGATTAAGCATCAATTTCTCTTCATATTGGCCAGTCGAGAAACTCTTTCTTCTGGTCAACTCCCTCTTTAGTGTCATGCTTGCTGAGATAATCCTAAAGCCTTGCAATTTTATTATTTACATTTCAATGTAATAGTCACCTGGTCTTCTAAGGAAAGCTCAACTATAAACAATAAATATCCTCAGGAACAATCTAATTAAGTGCAGTAATGTTCCTAGTGATTTCTTTCACTAAAAAAAAGCTACCTCACTTGTGAATATAGAAATATGATTTTAGGAAAGAGTCACTATCCATGTTTCCTTCCCCAAAATGCTGTCTAACTGGTTTTTGGTTTTTGAAACAAGATTTCAATTCTCACTTGTTAGAATCTTCTTTGTTAAGCCACAAAAATAGAATGACAGATCCAAGAGGTGCCATAGAAAGACCGCTAATCATGCATTTCTCACATGCTTCTATAGAACCCATGTGGCATGACTCACTTGCAAGTGAAGTCTCTAGAGCGAGTGTCACCTGTTTAATTACAAACAGCTGCTAATTCCAAGCTTCACCATAAGACAAATTTCTTCACAGTCAATCTTATGCTAAGTGGAATGTGTTATAGCATTTGGTTTATTTTTTAAATCTTTATTGTTGCAAGTATTACATATATCCCCTTTTCCCCCCATTGACCTCTCCCACCTCCCCCATGGACACAGCATTGCTTTCTTATAACTTGTATCCCAGTTCTGCTTGAGCCATTTGAAATTGGAGGCAAGCTTTGTTTTTCCCTAAGATCAAGATGTCCACTGTGGAATTCACAAGTAGTTTTAAAATACAGCCCTAGATTTGGCTTTATTGAATCAATAGGAAAAAAAAACAATAATGCAGAAAAACAAACAAGCCTTCACAGACTAAGTCACTGGGAAACTTCAGTGTTATTGGGATTTAGTTATCCATAGATGAGCTTGTGGAAAGAAAGAAGCAATCTCTTCTTGGAGATAAATTTCAAGGGCCATCTTCAAAGAAAATAGATCAAAATGGAAAACATGCTCTAATAATAATCAAAAAAGGCCTCCTGTTGTCATAATCATTTAATCAGTGATAATACTTTATTTTCAAGGAAGATGAGTAAAGAAATCAGCATGTCCATCCAAAATTAGAACCTAGATTGAAATGCCAATAAAAATTACTCCTGGTGACACTGAAATACCACTCAAAATATAATACTTTAATCATACTAAAAATAGAAGATATAATGATAACAGTTTGAGAGAACTTGACATCGTTGTCCATGTTAAAGACAATATTCTACAAAAACTATTAAAAGCACATAATGATATTTAGTCATTTGAAATAAGAGATAATAGATTTGTGGCAGATACTATTGATTGCCTTCCCAACAAACACTTCCTCCTTCATTTTTGCTAAGAAAACCTCAATTTGGATTCTTTTAGCTATGTGCTGTTAAGAAATAGTATCCCAAACTTGGAAACAAGGCAAAATAATGACTGCCTGTCGTTCTATGTCTAATAGGATCAACCAAAGAGTATCTAATTCTTCAGGGAAATGTACAATTATTTGACTTACAATTAACTCTTGGCTCTGTAAAGAGAGATATTAATTTGTAGAACATTAATAAGTTGCAAGGAATTTCTGTCTAATGAAAAAGATAACCTCTAAGGTTATAGTTTTATCGTACTGTAGGATATTAATAAATTTTATAACTAATTTAGCAATTGCATTTCAACATTCTTTCTTTCCTTGACCCTATCTATCACTTTCCCCTAACCAACTTTGAACCAATTTTACTATTTTGATGGCTCCCTCATTAAGGAGTTATCTTTGACATGTGTTCATTTTACGCTTGATAAGAGGCATGCTATTAACCATTTGAAATTTAGACTTTGACAGTATCCAGCCCCAGGGAATGAATTGTGATTAATCTCAGACAAATGTGGAATTCCCTTACCCCTTTACCAGTAATTGTTCTAGGAGTGAGCATATGGACCTGTTATGATCAATGACACAAAAAGGGAAGTCTTCTGGGCCTTCTAGGAAAAAAAAACCTGCTTTCTCTGAAAAAGAGATGATAAAGAGAAAACCATTTTTATCACTTTCCAAGTTTCTTCCTTAGGATGGTGTCATACAAACCTAAGCCAGCCATCTTGCAATGAGAGGAGACATCACTGAATACACTAGAGATGATAGAGCAGATGAATCCAGGGAAAACCCGAGTCCTTGACATCACTGTGTTCCATTATTGATCATGAACCACCTAGTTCTGCACTTCTGGTTAAATATACAACACAAGTCTTCATGATATTTTTAGATGAATGTTTTGTCACTTGCAGCTAAATGCATTCCTAACTGACAAATTAGAAAGTAATAGGGAAAAAAATGAAATGCAGAGATACATTATTTGAGTTCTTAGTTGCTACAATCAAAATAACTTCCAAAATGACTTGTTTTTAACTTTATACTACCCCAGAGTCTGATCAGAAAACATAGAGACATATTTGAACCTTTGCTATGGCAGTGAGTGGGCCAAGGGCTGTGAGTGTAGGAACAGAATGAGAATAAATGCTCTATTACCCAGAAATGTTTTGGTCCATTTCAGGAAGGATATTGCTGAACCATTTTTTGAAATAAGAATATTTACTTGGTTGGATAGCTTCCCATCCTCGATTGGCTAGCTCACAATGTCAATAGCAGCTCTACAACTCTTTAGGTCTGACACACAGACCTTACAGGCCCTCATTTATATTACTGCTATTTCAACAAAAGTGCCTTTGTTAGGTGCTTTATGAACATTGACATCCCTTTAATTAGTTTGGAGATTGCAGATATAAGTTATATTATACTCTCTGTAATAAATTTATTGTAGAAGACACTGATGACTATTACTTACTTTTTAAGGGTGACAGAATTCTTTGAATTCCCCAGTAATGGACATTCTGATTAAACAATGAATATACTCTATATTTTTAACATAGTGAACCTGAAAGTATCTTCACAAAAGTATCAAATTATTTTGATTCATGCTTAAATGAGAAATGTATACAGAGTTACAAAGGGTCTTTGAGAGATCATCCAATCCTAATCTTGGTTTAAAGGTGAGGAAACAGAGACCTAGGGGAATTTCATCATTGATCATTAATAAATGCAAGTGCTCCCCTGGTCTCTAAACAAATAGAAAAAGAAAGAAAATTTAAAAGATGGTATTTCTTATCCCAAGTTTCCACCACCTCTCTCAAATACTCCAGGAGGAGTGGGGGGGAAAGGTGTTGCAGAAGGAATTGAGTGATAGTAAGAGCTGTAGTAGATGCTGTTGTTTCCCCACCCATATCCTCTGGTACTTACCTATCAAAGTCAAATGTTACTTAGTGTAAAACCCTGTAACTCTCCGGTCATAGGTGATTGGTCAGTCCACATGGGAGAGAGAGAAAGAGAGAGAGAGAGAGAGAGAGAGAGAGAGAGAGAGAGAGAGAGAGAGATCATTCCCGTTTGTACAGGACTGTCCTGCTTTTAGTACTGGGAGTCCCACATCTAAGGAAACCTCTCAGCCCCATTCTAACCCAGATAATTGGTTACCCTAATTGGGATATCTCTGTGGCATGTTCTACATAGTGTTCTACAGTTCCCCACAATAGCTTCAGTTGCCCACAATAATCACTGGCTTCACAACACAGACTTTGTGGTCTTATTCCCTAACCTGTTTTACTTCCCTACCAATGTTTTTCATAACCACCTCCAAAATAATAATTTATTTTTGAAATCCTTATTTCAAGATCTACTTTGGAGAAACTCAAACTAACATAACAATTAACACTTATGGAGAGCTTACTACATATCAGACACTATCCTGAATGCTTTACATATTTTAATATATTTCATATTCATAATACTTTGAGGCTGTGATATTATCATCCCCATATTACAGAATAGGAAACAAGGGGCATACAGTAGTTTATTTTACCCACACTCATAACAGCAAGAACCCAATCTAACTCCAGATCTTGCATTAGTAATTACTTCCCTACAGTGTGGTGTGGAAAATAAAGCCTTTAATCAGAACCACCACCAGATAATTCTTTCAGAGAATGTGTATTGTGTGAGTCAACCATTTTCACCTCTGAGAGAAAAGTTACAGAAACATGTGTTGTAGAAGACACAATATGAGCCTTAAAGTGGCCATGCTAGGATCTGAGAGCAGATAGGAATGCCTTGTGAGGGATATAATTGGCACATCAACCCCTGTGGACTCCCAAAAGTTGATGTACAAGGGGGAAGGGGACTCTGAAGCCTCGGGAAGCAGAGGTGAGGAAGTGTAGTTGAGGACCAAAGGTCAGTGACCAGAATCAAGGTTTGCTCCTGAGCACAGAACAGTTGGGTCACCAGCCCATCTCTGCCCTCATGGATGTACACTGGAGTCTCAGAGCAAGCTGTCTGCCGGGGCAGCTGACATTTTGATGATGATCATTGCCTGAATTGCGTTCTCCAAAAAGCAGATGCTGAAGCAAGGATGTGGTTGTAATTAGTTTATTTAGTAGGTCATCCCTAAGAGTATGAATGAGAGGGTAGGTAGAGTGAGAAAAGGAAAAGAGGGAAACCAGTAAAAGGTGCATCCATAAGGTTTCCACGATGGGCAGCTATGGCTCCATCCCTCTGGAGACCCTCAGAGAAATTGCATGTAACAAAATAGTCCAACTGAGGACTGAGGAAGCTAGAGTATTTAATAATCAAGTCCATCCCTCATTGGTTAATAGTCACTCCTGGAGCATTAACTCTTCAACATTGCTTTCCAACCACACTCCTGGGATGAAAGAACCAAGAATTTCCTCCTGTAAGGAACTGTTGTCATATGACCTCTGGGGTAAACCAAGGAGATGGGGATGAGTGTACACATAGTACCTGCCACATTTATCTTCCTCCAAAGACTTGGAGTCTAGGTATATACAGTATCTCATTTCTGGGAATATCAGCTAAGACTTAAACCATTTACCAAAAAGCAGATAAATTGGCCACTGTTAGAGGCATTAGCATACTAAGGAGAGCTTCGCGAAAGATCCAAAATTTTATAGGACTCAAAGTCATGAATAATAACAATAATAATCATCATGTTGAAAAATATTTATTGTGCACCTAATATATGGCAAGTATTGGTTCATGGTGAACGAAGTTCATGCCTTCATGAAACTTACATTTTAATGGAACAAAAAATCATAAACAAATAAATATATAGTATAATGTTAGGTGCCAATGCATGCCATGAAGAAAATAAGGTAATGGGCTAGAGACAGGTGGATGGGAGATAGGAGTCATTTATGTACTGTGATCAAGGAAGACCTCTTGAGGAGAAAATACTTGAGGGGGCACCTGAATAAAGGCCATAGTAAATCATGAGTGATGTGAATGCCTGGGATTAGAAGCATTCCAATGAGAGAGATCAGCACATAAAAAGTCCCAGAACTGGAACATGCCTGCATGGTCAAGGAACCACAACAAAATCATGACTTGATGAAAGTGAGGGATAAAGGATATCAGTAAGAAAGGAGATCAGAGAAATAGACAAAGGCCAATTCACGTAAGGCCTTATAGGCCATGGTAGGCTTTGGATTTTGTTCAAAGCGTGATGAGAAGTCAACATAGGTCTTTGAATAGATCTGGTTTACATTTAGAAAGATTGGTCAGGCTGCTGTGTGGTAATTAGACTCTAGGCAAAAGTGCAAGTAGGAACACCAGTTAAGAAGTCATTGTGGTAGTTCAGGGAAAAGGTGATAGTAGCTTGGACTAGAAAGATTGAAATTGTCTGGTTTTTGATACGGTCACAGTTGACATTTATTGAACATTCACTGGTTAAGGGCTTTATAGACATTATCCTCATAAATTCTGAAATTTAAACAAGCAAAGTAACATATCCAAGTAATAAACATATAAGCAGTAAACAATAGATACTGAGCTCATACAAATTTATCTAACTCAAGACCTAAAACTATTTTGTCTCCAAATAAACAAATATGGGCCACAATTACTAATGTTAGGCTAATATTTGAGGCAAACTTGTTATATTCAGGTTAAGGAAAGAATACTATCACATATTAATCATAGGCAAGGAAAGACTGGAAAGGACTATAGTTGGTGTTAAACCCAGGGCTAGGAAATTTTACATTTGGACTAGGCCCCTTACTAGAGCCATTGGAGTGAGGAAGTGCTTGAATTCACACAAAATAAGATTTTTGAAGGCCTCTAGAAGCCATGAAATACGTTAAAATGAACATAAATGTTAGACTGTACTCTCTCCTTCTCTAGAGACAAAGCAGATTTGTACAGTTTAAGTAATTCTGGTCTGAACAGATTGGTCTGTGAACCATCTGAATCCTTATGACAAAAGAAGAAGGTGAGAACATACTTCCTTGATGTGTTGGCCTTGGAAACCTGAGTAAAAATTGACACTGGGAGAATTAGCAGCTGACAGGGCTGCTTCCCACCAAGTGAGAGTTTAATAAACAAAATCTAAATTTGCCCCAGCTTGGCTTCAGCAATTTGAAAATGACATCCAAGATGGCATAATCGCTGAGGAGAAAATCACAGCCTGGTTTGCAGTTGGAAATTGCTAGCTTGGTGGCAGCTGTTGTTCACTCATGGTTGAACTGCTCTGTCATTAGATTTCAGAATAGGATAACACAAAGGGAGAGATGAAGCCTTCACCTTCCTTGGCTATGGAGTAAATAAGAGTTCAGGAAAATCTAATTTACAGTCAACCAAGTATTTACTACATGTGGTCAGAGCTATGTTAAATGCCATATAGGGAGATAGGGAGAAATGGCGGGAGATAGGGAGAAGGGGCTTACCATATTACTAGCATTCAGGAGAAATTACAAAGGTGTTCCAGTTACCTGTGTGATGCCTCTCAGCTCCAAACCCACCCTTCTTTGCCCTGATTTGTGATACTGGAGCTGGATCCCATAAATATTTCTCCTTTGCCAAATGGTGCAGTATTAGGTTTTACCAATAAAAGGTGCTAGAGTTACATGGCAGGGTAAAGGGAGGTTCCTTTTCTTAATGTGCTGTTTATTTCTTGCTTGCTTCTGCATGACGCAGTGGCCAGGGGCATTCAGAACACCTAGATGTGCCCACTCCTCAGTGAGTTTCAGAATACCCCCACAGGTGGCTTCCTATCCAGTTTTGGTGACATTATTACAAAGAGCTTCCAATAAAATTCCACTAGCAAACCAGAGGGCAGCTTTTCAGAGTGTTTTGTAGCACCTCCTGGTCAACTTCTTATGAGTCTCATCCGCACCCTAGTAAGTAGCTTCCTAGTGAGTTTAGTTGGCACCCTAGCCAGTAGTTTCCTACTTGCTGGCCCCTGTCTGCAGCACCTCAGTGAGATCTACGGGGGGCTTCTCAAAATTTGTTCCTGCCTTAGGTACTCTGCCTCAGCCCTGAAAGTAGTGGATGCCCCTACCATCTGCTTCCCTGTATTGTTTAGAATTATTCTTTACCCTTAGTAGTTGGTCCTCTTTTATTAGTTAATAACTCTTTATATTAAACTCTCTGTGTTCTAATTACTGTGTGGTTTCTGCCTCCTGACTGAAAACTAGTTGGTACTAAAGGTAAGAGAATTTAAGTGCAAAACTGGGAGATAACTACAGTCATGCACCACATAATGACATTTCCATCAATGATGGGCCACATATACAATGGTGGTCCCATAAGATTATAATGGGGCCTAAAATTCCTATCATCATAGTCAGCATAATGCACAATGCTGTTACTCATGTGTCTGTGGTGATGGCTGGTGTAAACAAACCTGCTGTACTGCTGGTCATACAAAAGTATAGCACCTACAGTTATGTACAGTATATACTACTTGGTAATTATGATTCCTTTTAAGTGGCAAGAAGTAATTTCAGAGTAACAATAGATTAAGAACTAACCAATTAATTCAGCAATGTTCCCTGAGCACCTACTATATGTCAGGTTCTTAAGAATAAAGAAAACAAAGATCTTCCCTTGTGGAGCTTACATTCTACAGGGGCGCAGAGGATGAGGCAAGAGAGAGACTATAAACAGTAGACATGATAAACACATTGGTATAATAGATGTTGATGAATGACATGGAGTGGGGAGTGTGTTCATTTCTTTTTGCTGCTGTAACAAATTACCATAAGTAATAGTTTTGTTTTTGTTGTTGTTAATCCTCACCAGAGGATATTTTTCCATTGATTTTAGAGAGAGTGGAAAGGAGGGGGAGATATATATAGAGAAAGACAGAAACATCAATGTGAGAGAGACACATCGATTTGTTGCCTTCTACATGCGTCCTGATCAGGGCCAGGGATCTAGCCTGCAACCAAGGTACGTGCCCTTGACCATAATTAAACCTAGGAGCCTTTAGTCCAGAGGCCAATGCTCTATCCACTGATCCAAACCGGATAGGGCACCGTAAATGATAGTTTTTAAAAACACGAATTTACTATCTTATGGTTTGCAGGTCAGACGCTCTAAAATCAAGGTATTGGTATTAGCAGGACTGCTTCCTTTCTGGAGACTCTAAAGGAGATTCAGTTCCTTGCCTTTTTCAACCTTTAGAGATCACCTGCAATTCTTTGGCTCATAGTCTCTTCCTCCATCTTCAAATCCAGCAAGATAACATCTTCAAATTGTTATCCTCTCTTACCTGTTTCCAAGTCACATCTCTGATTCTGACTCTCCTGCTTCCCTCTTATAAGAGCCTTTGTGATTATATCAGGCCCACACAGATAATACAGTATAATGTCCTCATCTCAAGATCCTTAACTTAATCACACCTGCAAAGTCCCTTTTGCTATGTAAGGTCATATGTTCGCAGGTTCTGGGGATTAGGATGTGAACATCTTGAGAGGGGCATTATTCTGCCTACCACAAGGGGATTGCATTTTTAAATTGTTGGCCATGATAGGTATCATTAAAAGGTAAGATTTCAGAAAAAACTTAAGGTAAGGAAGTTACCTATGAAGTTACACTTATGGAAAATGTTATGAAAAGGGACAACAGCCAGCACAAAAGTCCTGAAGCTGGAAGGTTGTAGTGTGTTGAGGAAACAAGTTGGTCAGCACAGCTGGCAGATAGTTGGTGAGGAAGAGTACCAAGAGACAAAACAAGAGAGAGAGAAAATAATTTAGGGTGAATAATTGGGGTGAGGAGATTGATCAGATTAAGAAAGTCATCTGCTGCCCTAATTTGTTTGGCTCAGTGGATAGAGCATCGGCCTGCGGACTGAAAGGTCCCAGGTTCGATTCCAGTCAAGGGCATGTACCTTGGTTGCGGGAACATCCCCAGTAGGAGGTGTGCAGAAGGCAGCTGATCGATGTTTCTCTCCCATCGATGTTTCTAGCTCTCTATCCCTCTTCCTTCCTCTCTGTAAAAAATCAATAAAATATATTTAAAAAAAAGAAAGTCATCTGCCTTACATGTTAAATGCTCTCTCTGGCTGCCATATTGAGAGTAGACTATAGGGAGGCAAAGGATCAATTGATAAGAACTGCTTGGAATGTTCCATGAAGAAGAATGCTGAGACTAAATTCACACATGGAAGGAATGAAAACACAACTTGGGGTCTTGGGTCCAATATTTTCTACTCCTATAGTGTATATGGGGTTCCTGAAATGTTAGACTAAGGAAGCATATTTCATATATGTTATAGAGAATTATAAAAAATAATTTAAGCAGAGCAATGTTAATGTATCTAAAATTTTTATAGAGATAACCATAAGAAAAGCTGTCTCACTGAACAGAAATTCAAATGTGCATGTTTCTCATATTCTTGATACCTTTTGCAATGTATTTGATACATTGTCTAACACAGTGGTCATCAAACTACAGCCCCTTGAGTGTGGCTCTTCCACAAAATACCACGTGTGGGCGTGCATGTACAGTGCAACTGAAACTTCGTGGCCACACTCAAGGGGCCAAAGAGCCGCATGTGGCTCGAGAGCCGCAGTTTACTGACCACTGGTCTAACATGTGTAGAACTTGTGATAATGGCTTCTTTGTTATACAATTATATTTTTAATTGCAAACACCTGACCGTTTAGATGGTCCCTTAACTCAATCAACCAGATGCTATTTAAACCCACGGAAGTGACACTTATGGTGAAGAAAGAGGATTTTCATGTAGTCTCAAGCTGATCCTAACAAGGGACCTGACCTGTTCCTTTAAGAGATCACTAGAGACTCAGTTTTTTCTCTGCAGTTCTATAAACTTGGGAAATTAACTTTATTAAACACTCAAGATTATCAATCCTGGGGAAGCAAGACAGATAGTACAACCAAGTGCTAATTAACGAAGTGTGAGGGTTAGGACAATCAGTTTTCTACCGAGAAAACTTATTTCTGATGATAACCACTTGAAAGGCTAAATTATAGACTACAAAAACTTATATTACTAAAAGTTTACATTTATATATTTCTTCATGCCAGGTACTGTTCTGACCACATTTTTATTCATTTATTCAACAAATAATTATTGAGCACCTTCTTTATGCCAGATATTGTTCTAGGCACTTGGAAAACGTGAATTTTACAAAAAGGTTCATGTTTTGAATATTTTGAAGATAAATACATCAGGATTTCCTGGTGGGTTGGATATGAAGAGTTATATAGAGAGAAGTCAGGGATGAATCCAAGTTTCAGGGAAGGAAAGGTGGTCAGTGAAGAATTCTCCATGAGGGTGCCCCCTGTCTGGACAACTGGGCTCCATTGGTTGTCCCCAAATCTTCAACTACAGCCTATTGCACCCAACAGTCTTGTGTTACTCATATTTGGAGGGAATGAAGGTGAAACGGAGGTGCCTGAGCATGGGACAGGTTTCAGGAGGCAAGACTGTGACCTACTGAATGTGGATCAAGAATTTGGATGGGGTAGGAATTCAAAAAGAAAGAGGCCCAGGAAACTGTAAATCTCCCCACCTGAACAATCCTTACTAATACTGCAACAGACCCTGAGCATCCCAAAACATACAGAAGAGAGCTTAAGACACTTGAGAAAGTTTACATGGGACTCATATAAAAAGAGGGGCTGAAGAAAGCCAGAAGACTTGAAAGTATTTGGGGATTCAGAATGTATTACCTTTTATTACATAGTTAAAAATATAATTATTATGAGTTAGTAACTAATATAAACATATCAACCCTCATATCAACCTTAGAAGATAGGTTACTAAATTATTCTTGTTTCATAAGTGAGAAAAAATTGGGACCTAGAGAAGATAAGCAAATTGCTCATCTTCACCCAGGAAGAAAGAGGAGAGGTTTTAAACTTTAAGCCTTAAACATTGGTCCTTTTGACCCTATGAAATAAATTCTTCTTGGACTGGCAGTTAGCAAATAATATCCCTTTGTGTGATATCCTTTATGTGTGTACACATGCCTAAGTTAACCATTGGGCACACGTGTGTATTTTTTAACCATTGTCATGTTTGATGATTCTCAGATATTTTTTTGCTCATAAAACTCTAAATTAAATAAGCCCATCAGTTGTGATATATTAGACATCATCAACATGGTGTAAGCATCAAGGGGCAGGGATTTTGTCTGCTTTGTTCATTGCCTCCTCAACATATTCAACAGCTCCTGGCACATAGTAGGTGCTCAACAAGTGTATGTCAAGTGAAAAATTGGCAGAACCATCCAACCATCTGGTTTGGTAAGGATGTCAACTAAAATCTGATCCTTTCCTGGGTTGGAGATTCAAACAGTACACAAAAGAGACTCTTTGTCATTTGGAAGTGCTCCAGGAGATGCCAAAATAAACCAGACTGAGTCTCAGAGAACCAATGTTTTCTGTGTAACTGACAATTGTACCTTCTAAATGAGTATTGTCCCATCCAAGACCCTGACTAGGGTCTCTGCCACTTACTAAATTGGGAAAAAGAGACCCAGCCCTACTTCCTCTGCTGCTAGGATCTACGTTAATTCCTGCTAAACTCCTTCTAGCAATATTCTGTGATCCAGCACCCTTGGCTCCTGAGTTAGCTTCCTCTTTCAACTTCTGGTTTCAACTCCCTTTGAGTGCTAGCATCTTGACTCCTTATCCCCTTCCCACCATAAGCCATCATCCCCATCTCAAACTTTCCTCCAGAAACTCTGGCTACTGGTCTGGTCGGGCCTGTTTAGTGCATCCTCTCTCCATTTTAAGTGACATTATCCTACCCTTGACCTCACTATGGCTTTGCCTTTATGATAGCTGGTTTTACCCTGACCACCTTCACAAATTATATATTTGCTTTTTTGTTTGTTTGTTTTTTGCTACTTTTTATTGAAACACACATCAAAAAATGTACTGATCATAAGTGCATAGCATAATAAAAATTTGAAAACTGAACATGTCCTTGTTACTAGCACTGCACAGATCAAGAGAACATTATCAGCATCTCAAAAGCTGCCTGTGCTCTTTTCCATAACTACCCCCACCACATTGCCTTTTTATAGCTCTTCCTTTTAATCTCCTATTGATAAACATGTTAAAACAAGATAATTTGTTCTGGGAGATTTTTAAGCTCTTCTCTGAAGCTTTAACTTTAGAGACCTTGATTGAAAAAAAGGTTTTCTCATCTCTTGCATCTTTTTAAATAACTTCAAAAGATAAAATGGCCACAGTTTGTTGTTGTTGTTGTTGTTGTTATTGTTAAAACCCCATATTCAAATTAAAGTACAGTCTCTGATGACGGCAAATGGACAAAACAGGAAAAGAACCCATAAAATCCTATGAATAGTTGACATGCCACAGCTTGGGCATATCCAGCCCAGATTTTTGCTATTTCAGAAAGGTTTCAATAGGCTATACTCATGCCACCTATACTATCTAAAGATGAGCATGAATCTTGCTTAAGAATTAAAACCTATCCTCCTCAGACTATTCCAAAAAATTCAAAAGGAAGGAACACTTCCAAGCTCATTCTATGAAGCCAGCATCACCCTAATACCAAAACCAGATAAAGACAGCACAATGAAAGAGAATTACAGGCCAATATCCCTCATGAACATAGATGCCAAATTTCTCAACAAAATCTTAGCAAATCAGATCCAGCAGTACATCAGTAAGATAATACATCAAGACCAAATAAGATTTATCCTGGGGATTCAATGATGGTACAGTATCTGCAAATCAATAAACATGATACATCACATAAACAAATTGAGAGAAAAAACACCACATAGTCATATCAATTGATGCAGAAAAAGCATTTGACAAAATCCAACACCCGTTCTTGATAAAAACTCTCAGCAAAGTGGGAATAGAAGGATAATACCTCAACATAATAAAGGCAATATATGACAAACCCACAGCCAACATAATACTCAATGGACAAAAACTAAAAGTGTTTTCCTTAAGAACAGGAACAAGACAGGGGTGTCTGCTTTCATGATTCTTATTAAATATTCTGTTTAAATATAGTATTGTAAGTGCAAGCCACAGCAATCAGACAATAGGAAGAAATAAGAGGCACATCATAAGTTATATAAATGTCTAATCATTAGGTTGTGCACCTGAAA
>NW_006282518.1:325850-326408 GCF_000327345.1 Myotis davidii | reverse complement strand
AGCTGGGTCTCAGGGTGCTTTTCTCTTTCCTTCTAGTTGAAGAATTTCCACTCAGCCAGTCTTCCTGTAGTTCTGGAAGAACTTTTTGTCTTTTCATTGTATTTTTGAAGTTGTTGTGGGAGGCATTAATTTCGGATGTTTACCTATGCCGCCATCTTGGTTTTCGTTCCCAACACCCTTTCTTGATTAAAACACTCAGCAACATAGGAATAGAAGTATCATACCTCAACATAATAAAAGCCATCTATGACAAACCAACAGCCAACATCATAATCAATGGGCAAAAACTAACAACATTTCCCCTGAGAACAGGAAGAAGACAGGGATGCCCCGCTCACCACTCCTGTTCAACATAGTATTGGAAGTACTAGCCATTGCGATCAGACAAGAAGAAAAAATAAAAAGTATCCAAATAGGAAAAGAAGAAGTAAGATTGTCTTTATTCACAGATGACATGATATTGTACATAGAAAACCCCAAAGACTCCATCAAAAAACTACTAGACCTAATAAATGAATTTGGCAATGTAGCAGCATACAAAATTAACACCCAGAACTC
>NW_006282518.1:320074-325245 GCF_000327345.1 Myotis davidii | reverse complement strand
AGCTTTATTTTATCCATTGCATATTTTTGGATTCTTTGTCAAAGATTTTTTTCCCTGGGGGAGTAAGAGATCAACCAAAGGACTTGTATGCATGCATATAAGCATGACCAATGGACACAAGACACTGGGGGATAGGGGAGGCTGGGGGAAGGTCAAGGGGGGAAAAAGGAGATATATGTAATACTCTTTGTAATACTTTAAGCAATAAAACAAAATTTTAAAAAAAAGAATATACAGCAATAAAGACTATCTCTAAACCAGATTTCATACTGACTCTAAGACAGATCTCTTGCTGAATAATCAATGGAAAACTCACAGGAGAGAATGAAAAACCCAAGGACCAAAGAGAGCACTAAACTGAGGAAGATACCCACATGACATCTAGCTGTCTGCCAGAGAGTGGCAGTTGAAAGTTTGGGCACCCTCTTAAAGGGCCAACACACAAAAATTCCTGTGGAGCCACCCATCTTGTGCTCTGGCAGAGGGTGGGTGAAGTGGACTGGAGCTGTGAGAGAAAAACCCAGGACTGGGGACTCGGGGGATAGAGCTCAGAAGGCAGACACCCCAAGTTTCACAGGCTGAGTCATTCCCTCACACAGTGGAGGACATCTTTCCCATATAGATATTTGCCTTGCCTCAGCGGAAGACAGTTGGCACACCCTATTGGAAAAACACCTTACCCTGAGGCCACTTAAGAGATTAAACGTAACAATTAGCCTCCAGGTAGAAGCAACTGCCCCACCCTGTTGAAAAACCTCTAACCACACCTGAGGATTGCCTGGGGACAATTCAAGTTGGAATCCTATTAGTTTGTAGACAGAGGCAGACTCTGGAAGCTTTGAGTCTTTGCCTGATCCAATTAATCAGAAACAGCCTTTAACACTGTCCTGCACTAGAGATTGACAGGTGTAGAGGATCTACCTAAAACATAGTCACAAACCCAGACAACCAAAATGAGGAAATAAAGAAACAACCCCCAAATGAAATAACTAGGGAAGAGATCAACCAAAGGAGTTGTATGCATGCATTTCAGAGAAACCAATGGATATGGACAACAGGGGGATGAGAACATAGTTGGGGGTGGGGGGTGGTGGTTAATGGGGGATGAGGACACATTTGTAATACCTTAACCAATAAAGAAATTAAAGATAAAAAAAATAAAAGCAGTTCCTGCTAACTTTGGAAAGTAAAAAGAAAAAGCTCAACAGTATGAAAAAAAGATATAGTAGCTATGAAAAAAGAACAGTCTGAGATAAAGAATGACATAACACAAATAAAAACACATTGGAAGGCATACACAACAGATTAGGGGAAGAAAATACAATTAAAAAATAAGAGAACAGCTTAAGAGAGCTGTGGGACAATGTGAAACATAACAATATTAGAATAGTAGGTGTGCCAGAAGAGGCAGAAAGGAAGAAAGGAATAGAGAAGGTGTTTGAAGAAATAATGGTAGAAAACTTTCCTAACCTGGTAAAGGAAAAAGTCACACACGTTCAGAAGGCACAGAGAACCCCAAACAAGAAGAACCCAAACAGACCCATGCCCAGACACATCATAATTAAAATGCCAAAGATTAAAGGCAGCAAGAGAAAAGAAAACTGTTACCTACAAAGGAGTCCTCATAAGGCTGACACCTTACTTCCCATCAGACACTCTACATAACAGAAGGGAATGGCATGAAGTACTCAAGGTAATGGAAAGCAAGGATCTGAGTCCAAGATTACTATATCCAGCAAGGCTATCATTCAAAATAGATGGCCAAATAAAGAGCTTCCCAGACAAAAAAAAAAAGGCTAAAGGGGTTCATTACCACCAAGCCAGAATTATAAGAAGTGCTAAAGGAATTGCTGTAAGGGATTGCTGAGAAGAAGAAACAGAGAGAAAAACTTAGCCATACAGAATTAAAATGGCTATAAATAAGTATCTCTCAATAATTACCCTAAATGTAAATGGATTAAATGCTCCAATCAAAAGGTATAGAGTAGCTGAATGGATACAAAAACATGACCCAACTATATGCTGTCTACAAAGACCCACCTCAAAACAAAAGACACACACAGGATGAAAGTGAAGGGATGGGAAAAAATTTTCCATGCAAATGGAAAAGGAATAAAAGGTGGAGTAGCAATACTCATATCTGACAAAATAGACTTTAAAAGCATCATGCTAAGAGAAATAAACCAGTCGGAGAAAAATAAATATCATATGATCTCACTCATTTGTGGAATAACATAAACTGATGAACAAAAATAGAAAGAAAAAAATTCTAGAATATAATAGAAGTAATCCTGTTATTTGCAGATTCTTAATATTTCCTACAACTTTTGTGATATCATACTATGCTAGTACAGTTTTGGTAATACTATACTTAAAATTCTTTTATTCTTGAAATATTAATGTTTATTGCTTGTAATATTATTATATGTAAGATAATTTTTCTTAAATAATTGATGTTTATTGCATTTAACATTGTCATATTTAAAATCATTTTTCTTGAGATATTAATGTTTATTGCATGTAGCCTTATTATATTTAAAATCGTTTTTCTTGAAATTAAAAAAAAAAACTGGAAAAAATAAACTTCCTAGAATCATGAATCTTTTCCATGTGCCTAAATCACTTAAAATTTTTGGTGTTGTATCTCTCTTACCACTGACCTATAAAAGCCCTGGAGGCCAGGCACCATGTCTGATTTGTTCACCATTGACTTCCTGCTGCTTAATATAGTGCCTGGCAAATAGACACAGGTTATTTGTTGAATGAGTAAATGCAAATGTAGAAGCAATTTATTTAAAAAAAAGCAAACACACAACCCAGCCCATCATTCTTCCATGGCATTGCATAGTATTTCATGTTTGCCCAAGAGCAGCTATTGTAGGGGGAGGGTTTGATGAACTTAAGCAACCTGACAGAAAATAAGGAACTCACTCAACATGTAACTCTAACCAGGGATATCTCTTTAAATTATCTGCTGATTCCTTAGAAATTTTTTACATTTTACATAGTTGTAATTCATGTGTTAACTTTTAATTCTTCTTTTTATGAATTCCCACATTTAATCATTGTCTGCTTGTTATATTTAAAGGTAACATAGAGTTACATCAATAGATCATGATTTTCTTAGCCATTTTCCAACTGTTAGGCTTTTTTGGTTAGTTCTGAATGTTTGGTATGCTGTGAATAAAAATAATGCAAAAACTCTTCATAAATAACTTTTTATTTTAAATTATCTCCTTGAGGAGTATAAAAGAGGAATTGATACATCAAAGCATATGACCAATTTATATTCCTTCATATAGATAGCCAGAAAGTTCTGAAAGGAAAGAATCAATACGTAATACCATTGAAAATGTATAATATAAGCCTCTATCTAATTCCAGGTAGCCCTACCAACATTGGGTTTTATAGTAGTTTAAATTGATTTCTTGAAGAGTAGTAGATAATAACTAATATTTATTGAGCTCTTTCTATGTGCCAGAGACTTCTAAAGATTTGACATGAATTTTCATATTTAATAATCACTATAAACCTATAAGGTAGATACTATTATTATCTCCCTTCCATTTATTTTTTAGTAGTAGTAGTAGTAGTAGTAGTAGTAGTAGTGCCATCTCCCTTTTAGAGATGAAAGAACTGAGGCTGTGAGTTGCCCAAATTAAGTAAATTAACACAGTTTACATGTAGATGTACCGATCCAGAACTTGTACTTTTTTTTTCAATCCTCACCCAAAGATATTTTTTCCATTGATTTTTAGAGAGCGTGGAAGGGAGGGAGGAAGGAGGTTAGAGAGAGCAAGAGAGAGAAACATCAATGTAAGAGAGGAGGTGCCCCCACTGGGGTGGAGATTGAACTCGCAACCCAGGTACATGCCCTTGACCAGGAATCGGCAGACACTCTAACCACTGAGCATAGCAGCCAGGACAGAACCTGTACTCTTAAACACCATGAGGTAATGTTTTCTGATTGTTGGTGGTAATGTTTTATTTTTTTACCCAAAAAGAAAAATTACTATTAGAAACAAAAACTGAAAGTAGCCTTTCTGGTGTCAGAAGTATGGCATAATTTATTGCTAGAAAGGTCATTGTTTTGTTGAGGTAAGTATCTAGATGGACCTTTTGCCTAGGAAAGATCAACTCCCTGGGTTTAGCCTGAGTGGGCCATGAGGATACAAAGAGATCAGTTACTCCGCATAATAAAATGGAAGAAATTTAAATGTCCATTGTATGCCCTAGAAAAGAATGAGCCTGGGAAAGAAAAAAGTGGAGCGAGGTTGGTGAAAAGAACTGAGATGGGATGTATCCCAGAGACATGGCAGGAGGCAGGGGCCTTCCAGAGGACATGGCTGATGAGAAGTTTCCTGAGATAGTAGAGAAAGGCTATTATTTCCATAAGCAGTCATGTATGCATTGAATTTGAAGTTGTTTTCTGCTTTGCACTATAGCCTTCCATTAACTCTAAACATTTCATGCAATTTGAATCCAACCATCCATCTTAGTGGAGGGCTATTTGGAGGAATGAGGGATGAGGAGTGGCACATTATGGGCAAGAGGGCAACAGCCAAAGGGTCAGGGGACAGTAGACAAGTAGGCTGCATCATAGGCAGACCCAGGATACACAGAAGCAACCTTGGAAACCCTTGGAGAAATTGAGGTCTCAGGACTTCCCGCAGTGGTTGAGAATGGGGCGTGGGCCATTTTGTATTAAAAGAGTGATTTCTAAACTTAAGTTGTTTGGCGTTGTCCAGGTTGGAAACTTCTGGGTTATAGTCAAGTGAGAAAGAACTTTGTTGAACCTCAATAAAAGAATTGTGATTTATTAGCAGCATTAGTTAGTCTCCTCCGTGGATATACGGTAATTAGCTTCCAGAACACCAGACTCTTCCGGTTTTCTTCCTACCTCATCAGGCACTCCTCAGTTTCCTTCGAGAGTCCCTCCTTATCTTCCTGATCTCTTGTTGACAGTGTGCCTTAGGGCTCAGGCCTCCATTCTCCTCTCTATCGAAACTCAGTCGCTTGATGGCCTCATCTACTCTCATGCTTTTTTAAAAAAATATATTTTTTATTGATTAAGATATTACATATGTGTCCTTGTCCCCACGTTACCCTCTACACTCCCCTGCTCATGCCCTCCCCCCCCCCCCCTCTTGTCCGTGTCTATTGGTTAGCCC
>NW_006282518.1:314063-318610 GCF_000327345.1 Myotis davidii | reverse complement strand
TGCTCCCCGTGTGAGTCCTGGGTCCCCAGAGACTTCCCAGAACTGGAGATCAGAACCGTCGGGAGCTTGTGACTCCCTCTGGATTCAAAAAGACAGCCGCGTCCTCAGGTGCAAGACCCTTTCCACGCGCGAGCCCCCTACCTCTGCGCTTTACTTCCGCAGCTCCTCTGGCTCTCAGTGTGCTTTTCTTTCCTTCTAGTTGTAGAATTTACACTCAGCCAGCCTTCCTGTGGTTCTGGATGATGTCCGTATTGTGATTTTGAGGTATTATTCAATTGTTGTGAGAGGCAGCAATTTCCCGGTGTTTATCTATGCCGCCATCTTAGTTTTCTCTACTCTCATGCTTTAAATACCATCCATATGACAACAGTTCCCAGATTTATATCTCCCAAACTCCTCTCCTAAACTCCAGACCCATATAATCTATTGTTCACTTGAAATCCCCACTTAGAGGTCTAAAACCCATCTCAAACTTAACATTTCCAATATTACATTTCTGATCTTCTGTCCAAAAACTTCACCACTCATGACCTTTTTAATTTCAGTTGATGGCAACTCTATCCATCCTTTCGAGCCCCAAATCATGGAGTTATCCTTTATGACTGTTTTTCTGGTATATTCTATCTTGAATTTGACAGGAAGCCCTATTGTTTTTACCCTTAGAATATATCCAGAATTTTTCCATTTTCACCATCTACTTCTACCACCAAAGTCAGAGCCACCATCGCCTCTCAGCTGGTTGTCACAGAAGTCTTCTAACTGACCTTCCTGCTCCGACCTTTCCCTCCCTACCAGCCAAGGGTTATCCTTTTAAAACCTGTATAATAAAAGCTCATTATTTACTCCCCTCCTTCCCATTTCATTCAGAGTAAAAGCTGAAATACTTACAATGGTCTTACATGATCTATCCATCCCCCATGATCCTGTGCTGCCCAACGTTACCTCTTTGATCTCATTTCCTGGTCCTGCTCCCTGCTCCCTTATTCTTTCTCTTCAGCTACACCTGGGTCCTTGCGGTTTCTGAACAAGCCAGGCACTCCCCCACCTTAGACCTTTTATGTTGGCTACTCACTCTGCCTGGAATGCCCCCACGAAGTTATTCTCCCACTTTGTAAAATATTAACTTCTCAATCAGACCTTCCCTGACCATCCTCTGTTAACTGTGACATCTCATCAGCATTTCCAATCCCACTTTTTCTTTTGCTCTACATTTTTCTTTTCCCCTTAGCACTTATCACCTTCTAATATAATATGTAATTTATTTTTATTGCTTATTGTCTTATATCCCTTCTCTCACCAGTTAGAATATGTAACCTCATGAAGACAAAGATCTTTATCTGCTTTGTTCATTAAAATATCCCAAGCACTTAGCACAGTGTCTAGCCCACAGTAGGTACTCAGTTATAATTATTAGAATGGACAAAGAAAAAAAAAGGAAATCTGTTATCCCTAGCAATGGAATGAGAATCTGATTCTATAACTTTGTACAACACAGGCATTTTTCCTTTAGATCAGGGATCAGCAAACTTTTTCTTAAAGGGCCAGGTAGTAAATAGTACAGATTTATGGATTATGTGAACTCTGTTTAACTACTCAATGCTGCCTTTGGACCTCCAGAGCAGCCAGAGACTATATATAAACAAATAGGCGTGGCTGTGTTCCAATAAAACTATTTGGGAAGCCGAAACCGGTTTGGCTCAGTGGATAGAGCGTCGGCCTGCGGACTGAAAGGTCCCAGGTTCGATTCCGGTCAAGGGCATGTACCTGAGCTGCGGGCACATCCCCAGTAGGAGATGTGCAGGAGGCAGCTGATCGATGTCTCTCTCTCATTGATGTTTCTAACTCTCTATCTCTCTCCCTTCCTCTCTGTAAAAAAAATCAATAAAATATAAAAAAAAAACTATTTGGGAAAATAAACAGGTGGCCAATAGGCAGTACAGGTACTTTACTGATTGAGACAAATATATATCAGGGTAAATCATAGCACTTTATTGACAGGCTAGGCTCTATCCACCCACTCTACCAATTGCCAAAAACAAAAATTTAGAAAGGTGAATGCAAACTTACCAAAATTACAGATCAGTAACTTCTCTGCCTGAGACAGACTGAGCATTCCTTATTCAAAGTGGCCACTGAATAAGATGTGAGTTGAGGGTAGGGGGTTGGGAGAGAGAGAATCCTGTTATCAGCCACTTTCTTGCTAAGGAGACATCCAGAGCACATTATCTGTAACTTTGGAGTATCCTTAAGAGGTTTCTAATATGCAGAATGATCTACTTCTGAAGCCTCTTGTCTCCATGCCATTAAGTTCTTTGGCACTGATGATGTATTTGCCGTGGTAAGGAAACCATTTTTACATTTGTCAGCTATTCTTAAAGTCAGTGGATTGATGCAGTTGGTTATGACAATACCTGCTCATCTCTTGCCATCTAGTGATTCTAGTGATTCTCGGTCAGGAGAAACCGCCCCGCCCCCGGGGTCATGTGGCAATGTCTGGAGACGTTTTGTGTTGTCACAACTGGAGTGGGAGGTGCTGCTGGATCAGGTGAGCAGAGGCCAAGGATGTGGCTAAGCATCCCACAAGGCTCAGAGTAACCCCCATAACAAAGAATTATGCAGACCAAAATGTCAAGTAGTGCTGAGGTTGGGAAACTTATCTAGACTATTCTGCTAGACTTTGAATCTACCTTGTACTCCACTGCCAAACCAATATTCCTAAACCATTGAATTTATCCATCATTGCCGAGCTGCACTATCTCCCCATTGCTTGAAAGATCAAGGCTCTTCTTCTTATCCTGGTGTTTAGATCCTGAGGGATTTTGCACACTTACAAATCCATTCCTCAGCGGGAATTCTGCTTCTCCAAGCTTTCATTGGCACCATCCTCCACACCACCATCCTTTTACAGATCTTCCCTCCAAAACACACATCTTGTGAGGATCCTCCCTCCATATCTCCTGCCCAAACTTACTCATTCTTTGAAACGCACATGTGTTGCACATGCCTCTGCCACTGAGCCAGTCTGTACCACTCCCTTTTGTGTTTACCATGAGGTCACATGCCTTACATTGTTATATAGCTATTCCCTTTACATTGTCTTCTCAATAAATTCCCTGAAGAAGTCATATTGTATTTCTGGCCTGTTAGTCTCAGTTTCCACACATGAGGTATGCAAACTATATTGTTGTATTGAGAGTCAAATGAGATGAGTATAAAAGCACCTTGTATAGAACCTGGTACCCCGTTAAGTGCTCAGAAAAGTATAGTGTTTCTATACAAGCATACATTCCAGAGGCCATGGAAAGTGCTTAATGAATCTCTTAAATATAGTAGTTACATACTGGAGAGAGTGTGCATTCAGACTAGCCTGGTATTTAGAACTGAGAGCAAAGAAAAACTTCCATCAGAAATCCTACACCAATTAACACATCTTCATGCTAGAGTGAATCCAGGAGCCTGGGTGTCACATCTCCTCAAAGTGGTACTTATGCCAACATTTCTGCATTTAGCAACTTAATGCACCCCAACAAAGTCAACTAAAACTTTAAAAGTAAATCTTTTCTTTTTTAAGTTTGGGAACCAAAATAGGATTTCCAACTTGTAAATTTTTTCAGATAAAGATATCTGAAAGTTGTACTACTAACTAACATCACTATCATTTTATGACAGATAACAAAGAGGAAGGCTATAAAATAAGAATAAAAAGAAGTTGCCTAGCTGGTGTGGCTCAGTGCTTGAGCATTCACCTATGAAACCAGGAGGTCTCGGTTTCATTCCTGGTCAGGACACATGCCCTGGTTTCAAGCTCAATCCCCAGTAGGGGGCATAAAGGAGGCAGCCTATCAATGTGTCTCTCTCAGCATTGATGTCTCTCTCTCTCTCTCTCTCTCTCTCTCTCTCTCACTCTCTTTCTCCTATCTTCCTCTCTCTCGCTCTAAAATAAATGAAGACATATTTTTAAAAAATCAAAAAACCTAGTTAATGAACAGCTTGTCAATGACACTTTGCCCACTCTGACCCAATTTAGAAGGCTGCCAATAGGGTAAGACATAAATATGCTACACTCTGCTTTGTTGGGGTCACAACTGTGTCTGCTCTAAGAACTTTTTCTACCAGCCACTGGAGGAGAGTCTGATGTGAGAAGTCAGTACCAGTGGGATGAGGCTGCCGTGAGGGCCTGACCTTTCCCCAAGTGGAAGAGAGAGCCTTGTTTCAGGTCCTGGGAGAGAAGTGAGTGGGGCATGGTATTCTGAGCAGCCCAGGTTTGGCTTTGGGCCAGGCACTGAGTGGCAAACAAGAAGGAACACATTCCAGGAAGGCAAAGAGCCCTGCCAATGTGAAGGCGGCCCAGCAAGAAGGGCCTGCTGGGTGCTAGGTGCTCTTTGGCTCTGTGGAGGTCAGGCACACAGAGGGATGGATTCAGGTTTCTCTGGATTATCATTTCAGAGGCTTAATTAACTGCTTCCCTTCCTCTCACTGTCAGTGGACAAATCAGATGTAACTCTTAAATTGGAATCCTCTCTGCCCTGGGATTCAGCCTTATCTTT
>NW_006282518.1:306550-314041 GCF_000327345.1 Myotis davidii | reverse complement strand
AGAGTGTTGTTACCTCCTGAAATCACACTTTGCAGGAGTCAGGTTTCTGTAATTCTATGTCCTGAGTAAAAGGAGAGGCTACTGACAACGAGGGCAGGTCAGGGTGAAAACCCAAGATTTCTGTGCCCTTGATGGAAGAGAAGCTGAGCTCTCACCCTTGTGGACTCTGTATCCCCAAACACAAACATTCACCTTGTTTTTTCACCCAGGCCAGTCTGCCTTCCTACAGGCCTGACCTGCAGAAGGCCTGGAGGGTCCTTAAGAATGCTTTCCTTTCAGAATCGCCTTGGGCCTTCCTCCTGGCTGCGAAAGAAGAGAAAGAGGAGAAAAGACTTAAAGGTTTCAGGGAAGAAACGGCCACGTGAGCCTGTCGGATAGGCAGTGCAGTGGACTTGGACCAGGCCTGGGCTCATTTTCACCCCAAAGGGGACAGAAGGGGCATTTCTTTGAGAAACAAGAATGAGTCCATTCCTCACCACCTGGGCTCCAGTTCCTGTTGGACTTTGCTGCCACCTAGTGGCTTAGTTGCATTTCTTCCCCTCACACGTAGACCAGCCTAAAGACCTGGCCTCAGTCTTGCCTTTCTTTGCCTTTGTAGCATCCCCTGATTCTGTGGCCCAGCAGCTAGGAGAGCCGAGCAGCACAGATTTACGATCTCACCCAGCTTGATAAGTGTCCTAATGCCATGACCAGCAGGTAGGAGGGCCAGGGTTGGGATGGCTGGGAATCTGGGTGGAGACAGGGTGGGAGCAATGTCTTGCTCCCACAACTTCTCCTGCATGATGCAGTTTTCCCTAGCTCTCCTCATTCCTGAATGCCCTTTTCCCTAGAACTCCTGCCCCTTCCATTACCATTCCTCATATCTGGCTAAAGCCCATGTTGCAAAACTGAAACTCCTGCATTATTTATATACAAATATATATAAATTCATATATATATATATATGTGTGTGTGTGTGTGTGTGTGTGTGTGTATAATGTGAATTTCTTGTTTATCCAAATTCAAGGCAGTTGTTTCTCCCTTATAAAGTTATCTCACTTCAACTTAAAAATATCACTGTGAAATTATATGCCCTCTCTGTGATTCTGCTACTATGGACCAGTCTCTAGGGACAGAGAAAGGGGCACACCATCACATGTCGGTTATCAGCCATATTTTTCTGCACATTGCATCCACAGGTTTATTTCCTCTAGCGAAGAGAAGCACTGGTTTCAGCAACCACTGAATCTACTAGCTCTAAACTTTCAGATCTGAGCTGGGATCATATAAAACCCAAACTCCCTTCTCCTGCCTACCTCTCCAACCTCTTTTTTAAAAAAATATTTTAAATTATAAAATACATATAAAATTTACTGCCTTGCCCTAACCGGTTTGGCTCAGTGGGTAGAGCATCGGCCTGCAGACTGAGGGGTCCCGGGTTCGATTCCGGTCAAGGGCATGGACCTTGGTTGTGGGCACATCCCCAGTGGGGAGTGTGCAGGAGGCAGCTGATGGATGTTTCTAACTCTCTATCCCTCTCCCTTCCTCTCTGTAAAAAATCAATAAAACATTTTTTAAAAATTTACTGTTTTAACCATTTCAACTGTATTGTTTAATAGTTTGAAGTTCATTCACGTTATTGTGCAACAATCACTACCATCTGTCTCCAGATCTCTTTTCATCTTGCAAAACTGATACTTCTATACCCTTTAAACAATAATTCTCTATGCCCCTTCCTGCAGCCCCTGGCAACCACCATTCTTCTCTCTGTTTATATGGATTTGACCACCCTAGGAACCTCATAAAAGTAGAATCACATGGTATTTGTCTTTGTGTCTAGCTTATTTCACATAGCATAATGTCCTCAATGTTCATCCATTTTAAGGCTGAATAATATTGTATTGATACACCGCATTTTGTTTATCTATTCATCTGTTGATAGACACTTGGGTTGCTTCTATCTTTTGACTATTGTGGATAATGCTGCTATGAACATATGGCTCTTTGAAACTGTTCAGTTCTTTTGGGTATATACCCAGAAGTGGCATTACTGGATCATATCGTTCTATTTTTAATGTTTTGAAGAAATGCCATACTGTTTCCACAGTGGCTACACCATTTTACATTCCTTCAAACATAATATAAGGGTTCGAATCTCTCCACATCCTCACCAACTTTGGTTGTTTTCTGTTTCTTTGACAACAGCCATCCTAATGGGTGGGAAGTACCTGATCATGGCTCCCTTTTGCATTTGCCTAATGACTAGTGATTATGAGCATATTTTCATGTGCTTGTTTGCCATTTGTGTGTCTTCTTTGGAAAAATGTATATTCAAATGCTTTATCCATTTTTTAAATTAATTTTAAGAGAGACAGAGACAGAGAGAGAGAGAGAGAGAGAGAGAGAGAGAGAGAGAGAGAGGCGGGAAGAGAGAAACAATGATTTGTTGTTCAACTTATTTATGCATTCATTGTTTGATTCTTGTATGTGCCCTGACCAGGGATCGAACCTACAACCTTGGTGTATCCGGATGATGCTCTAACCAACTCACCTACCCACCCAGGGCCATTGGTTGATTCTTTTTTTTTAAATGAATTTATTGATTTTTAAAGAGAGAGGAAGGGAGAGGAGGAGAGAGAGGGAGAGAGACACATCGATTGGCTATTTCCTGCATGCCCTCTATTGGGGATTGAACCTGAAAACCAAGCATGTGCCCTGATGGGGAATAGAACCAGCAACTTTCTTGTACACAGGATGATGCCCAACTGAGCCACACTGACCAGGGCCGTTGGTTGATTCTTGTATGTGCACTGACTGGGGATTGAACCTGCAACCTTGGTGTATGAAGACAGTGCTCTACCCAACTGAGCTAACTGACCAAGGCCTTTACCTATTTAAAATAGGGGTGTTTGTTGTTGTTGAGTTGACCTCTTCAACCTCTTTTCATGTCACTGTCCCACTTGATTAGTATCCTAGAAGCATGAAAAAGATCTGTTTCTCACAGACATATGTATTCTTTCCCACCTTTTGCAGCTGCTAACCTATTTGCTAGGAATGCTCTTTTTACAGTTCCTCCAATGACTGGCCACTCCTCCTTTAAGAACTAGCTGAAATGTCCCTTCAGAGAACCTTTCTTTTTTTTAATCCTCACCAGAGGATATTTATTCCATTGATTTTTAGGGAGAGTGGAAGAGAGAGAGAAAGACAGAGAGAAACATCAATGTGAGAGAAACACATCAATTGGTTGCCTCCTGCACAAACCCTGACCTGGCTTCAGGCCTGAGGAGGAGCCCACAACCAAGGTGCATGCCCCTGACCAGAATCAAATCCGGGACCCTTTGGTCCGCAGGCCGACAGTCTATCCACTGAGCCAAACCAGCTAGGGCCAGAGAATCTTGCTTGACCATCATCTAAAGCCATTTCCCTATTTAATCTCATATCACTGTTTCTTTCCTTCCTGGAATTTAATCACAATCTGCAATTACCTCATTTGTTTACGTATTTACTTGGCACTTACATTTACATGGAATGCAAGTGCCAGGGAGATGCAGAAATACTGCCTAATGTGGTCAATGCTACAACCAGGGCCCAGCATAGTACCTGGTGCACAGTCTGGGCCCCATATTTACTGAATGAATGAATCCCTACTAATCTAGGTTTAATGTCACAGGAATTTTCTGGTGCTGAGTTCCAGACTTTAATTCTTGAGTCGGAAGCATAGTATTATTAAAATCATGGACATTGCTTTAGTTTCCCAGAAGAAATGGGGAAGCATTCTCTGTGTCTCCCCAACAGAGACAGACTGTGGTAGTTTGCTGTGGCCATCCTTACCCTTCACCATGTGCCTGAAGTAGAGTTAGCTTCACAAATCTCAAAGTCCTGTGAGATTTGCAGAATACTTGGGATTCTGGGAATGAATTGGGCTTTATCAGTCTCCTTGGTGCCAGATATGTCAGTAAGAGTATCTTTAGTTAGTAGTCAAAAGATAAAAATGAACTCTCCATATCACAGGACACTAAAAAAATCAGAATTATTTTATTTAAAAATATTTTCAAAGGCTAATGCCATAGTGGAACAACCCATGGATAGTTGAACCAAACTCTCAGGGAATTAGAGGAGCATCACCCATTGCAAGCAGGTCTGTATAAATACACATAGTTTATAAATGAGCACAACAGAAGGTATACTGGCCCAAGAGAACCAGGCTGGAATACAAAAGGGAGAAACAGAGAGAGGACCCTCCAGAGGGACAGACACACCCAAACCACTGAAAGCCCTAGGCCCTGAGAGGGCCTGCAGAGCCACCTACCCTGCAGCATGCCTCTTGCCCTTTCTGAGCCTGGGGCATGGCTGGAGGCCATTCATCAGCATCTTGGCCACCCATGACTTGGCATCTCTCATGGCCTCTGGTTCAACTTAGAAAGGCTCAGAGAATGGATCTATCCTCCTCACCCGTCAGTAAGGACCAAGGAGGTGAGGCTCTAGGGCAGGTAGGATTATTTTCCTGAAAATAGGATGAAAAGGAGTGATGAAGGGGCCTGGTTCAAAAAAAAAAAAAAAGGCTGGCTCCTCATCCAGTGTGGCGTGTTGGGAAAACAGAACAGTGAGTTTCACCTGAGATATGCAGATTTGGTACAAGCAACCCACAAGGCCAGGCTCTAAATTTAATCCTACAACTTGGCATGTGGAGAAGATGAAGAGACCTTCAGTTTGAGCTTTGGAAGTTGTCACGTACCATCAGTCCCTCCAGTCCTCATGTGGGTTTGTCATAAACAGGACAGATGGTTCTGTAATAAATAATCTCCACTTGGACTTCTCCCGGTTACCCTCTCAGGTGCCTGAAAAGGGGAAAACACCACTCACCCCATCACCAGTGACTTTCCCCGATGCTGCTGACCTCCTCACTAAGGCCCTTACAGAACCTTCAAAATCACTATCTTAGCAGAAGGGACTTCTGGGGAGAGCAGGCCAGAGTTCTGGGGCACAGCGAAGCTTTTTATATGAAAGACGACCTTGACAGAGAAGGAGGAATCTCTACAGCAAAGCCACTACTGTGTTTACCCTTTGCATCCTCTACCTCCACTGTCCCTAGAAGTATCAGGCAGACCCCCTTGGCTTGGTCCCTGTACTGTACCAGGCACACTTTGGACATCTTCACTTCATTCATGGATAACGGACCCCATGGAGTGGCTACAGTTGATACAAGTGATTTCTGCCCTATGGTGGCCCAACACCACCATGCCCAGCTACCCAGCCAAGCCTCCCAACAGGCTGCTATCCAAGATCCAGGCAGTCAGGCAGAGAGAAAAAAGCAATACCGCAGATCAAAGACACCACCCTTGTCATACCTACTTTCCACCTGGGCATATTAGAAATGTTTGCGTACACCAAGGGAAGATCTGGTACCAGTCTATGATCAAAGGCCCTACTACACCTGTCTCACCAGGAAGTGGCAACTGAGGATGTGGAATGCTCTGTTCTCCTTCACAGCTCCGCCACTGTCCGCTGCTCCAGTCCTCTCCGCCTCTTCATGAGTGGCCAGAACAGTCTCAGCACAGAGCACAAATGTTCCTTTCTTGAAGGAATCCTGGCTACAAGCCCTTTCATAATTTGCCCCCACTTCTCTATAGTCTGCCCTAGACCAGATGGGTCCCTGCAGAGAAGTCCTTTGCCCAAAGCAGGGACTCTCAGTATATGGGGAGAGAGAAAAGCCCACACTGGTGGTTTGGGTTCTAGCTCTGACCCACCACTGGAGTGAGCCATGTGACAGTCAGAGAGCTGCATTCCAGGTAGCAAAGCACGGCCTGTCCCTTGGGGTGGTCTGTGAGCCAGAACTGTTTCTAAGGAACAAAGTAAAATTTTTCCCCACATGAGTGATGAATTTTCATGTACAGAATTCCTCAGCTGGTTCTAAAAAACCTGGCTTTTTGTCTGAGTTCAAAAATTGTAGGAACTTTGTAAACAGGTACTTCAGATCACTCATTGGAGGAAGGAGAAGAGTTGGGGGAAGAGGAGGGATCTGGAATGTTTTCCTTCATAGTCAGTCCCAGCACAACAGCAGCATCAGAAACCAAGGGGACCGTTGATGGAACCTTAGCACCCAAGGCATTCTTCATGGAGGAGCGGGGACAAAGGCCAAGTGGCTGTTACCTGCACATAGGAGAGATGTGTAGATCAAAGAAAGGGCTTAGAAGGTAGAGAGTAGGTCACTGAAGCCACCCGCTACCCCCATAAAGTGGGTCAGGTGGGAATCTGTGTACCCCACATACTCTGTCCAATCTTGCTCGGGGCCATCAAGCCCCAAGGGTAGGGCCAATTCAGCCAAGGTAACAAGCAGTCTGTCTGTAGGCTTTGGTCCCAGTCCTTATCCCTGAATCCCAGAGGCATTGAGAAGAGAAAGGGCATCACCTGTGCCCAGGGACTGGGCCATCCCAATTCAGGGAGCATAACTGCTGTTCCAGCCGGGAAATGCGGAATGCCAGGTAGGATGAGGACATGACCAAGAAGCAGATCCTGGAAAAAAAAGGGGCCAGAGTTTTTCTCATCTAGAAAAAGGGCACTTTTAGAGGCTCACCAAAAGTAGGAGTGGGACTAAGCTCCTCTTGCAATTGGAAGAATTAAAGAACCCTTTGCCCTGCTCAAGCCTGGGCATCTTTCATCCCAAAGGCCACATGGGGGTCCTGAAACTCATCTCCATGGAGGTGTCCTCAAAGCCCAGCTGGGGTTCTGGGTTCTTCAGCTGACCCCACTTCCCTCTGACCAGCCACCTTGGTCCCGCACCTCCTCTGGGAGACTAAGATTACCCCTAAGGTGGTCGCCCCAGGGGGCAGAGCCAGAGGATGCTGGTGAGGTAAGGTGAGAAGAACCAGGGGCAGGCTGTTCCGAAGCTCCCACCATGCTCACTACCTGCTGGTCCTCAGGCGGAGTTACAGGTGAGTCTGGGGACCAGAAACTGCCCTAATGGTGGGCAGCAAGAAGGCCATGGCTTTCCTAGTCCACCTGATGGCCCTTCCCAGTTCTGCCAGCCTTCTCCAATCCTATGCAACTTTTCCTTTTTTCAACAGTTTCATATCCTGCCCCTCCCCATTGCACAGCCTTAATCCTAAATTATAAGATTGTAAAAATAAAACTGGAGATAATTTCACCACAGTAGGGCCTGCCTGCCATGTGACCTCCAGACGCTAACCAGGAGCTTGCAGATGACTCAGAATCTTCCCCTTGCTCTGGACAGTGGCCACCTCACACACCAAGACCCCTGCTCCAAACACCCATACACCCCCTCCCCTAAACAATCACCTACAGCACGAAGAAGACCTTGAGGAGCCGGTAATTCCAGAGCCTCAGCTCTTCGCTGCTCCTGAGCTCCTCCTCCAGTGTCTCCTCCTCACAGACAGCATTTTCTGCAATAAGAGAGCAGTTAGCCATCTTCCTGGGACAGCAGACCCCAGCTCGGCATGGGGCATGCCAACCTCCTGCTTCTCCGAAGCTGCCCGGGCTCTTGCCTTTCCTGAC
>NW_006282518.1:300946-306267 GCF_000327345.1 Myotis davidii | reverse complement strand
ACTGATTTGGATAAAGAAACAGCTCTCAGAAGCCCCATTGGCAGTGATGACCCCTTTTCACAGAAGTGGGAGGAGAAGCCTGGTCTTCGCATGCTGTTACCGTGTGACAGGCCCCTGAACTTACCAGACCCTGGAGGTTTCCTGGAGGAGAAGAAGCTGTCTGGGGAGTCCATGGATGCGGGAGGGATACAAGGGATGCTGTCTGGGAGGGACAGGGACATGGAGGCAGGGCATATTTTTCTCCACTTCATCTCAGGGGTGAGGACTTCCTGCAGAAAAAGCAGGAGAAGCTGTCTCACCACGGCCCTTGGGATCTTATTTGCCCTAAGGTGCCCCCACCACTTTATCAAAGCTTTCTCTATATATTACCAACATAGATGCCTAGCGAGGCATGGCAGCAGGTACACGGGCAGGGGAAAACCATTGCCAGAGCAATCACGTGTCTCTCCTATCTGCTTCCTTGCCGTAACCAGCTACTCTTCTGGGGAACAATGTCTTTGAAGACTGCTAGTGTGGATCCAAGACATGAATCTAAGATGTAAGCCCACTGAAGTATATGGTCAGATCAGCTGAGTCTGAGAAAGCCCAGCACAACCTATCTTAGATGGGATAAGTCATGCCTTCTAATCTGGGCTCTATGCCTAAGCATGTCACCGATCTTGGCAGTGGGCACTTAAGGTCCCCATCAACAAAAATGGGAACATCACCTTCTATCTCCCTGCATGGTATTGTGCATGCTGTATGCTTGGCTGACTGCTACAGTTACTGAAGAAGGCTTCAAACACTCTGGGGCCATTTTCACCCCCATCCCTACTCTAGAAACTCAGCTCTACTTACCCCAAACCCCAGCTACCAAATGAAACTGCTGGGACCTCAGCAAATCTAAAATGAGTCTGTCTGGGTTCTACATTAATAGCCTTTGAAGTTCTTCCCCAGGGACATCTCTATCCCCTTAAAGGCCCTCCTGACTTTGCTGAAAGGAAGAGGACGGGTCACTGGCTCCGTGCCGGTACAGTGTGGGATTCAACCTGGACAGTGTTCTGGGGGCCAGACATCTGTTCTGCTCATAAAGTCAGCACACCTGCCAGGACCTGGTGGCTCTGCATGGTTGGAGTGTGGCAGGTCTAGGAGAACCCTGACAGCGTGACTGCTGGCTCTTGAGCCTGGTTCCTTAGTTCTACATTGTGGGCCCTGCCTGGGAGGCCCTGAAGACAGAACCACAGGCAATCTCAAGCCAGCAGCTTTTGCTCCCAGCCTCAGCTCTCACCAGAGACTCGCACTCAGGTTCTTCTGAAAATTCTCTTACACTCAAACTCTTCTTGCTGGAAGGCTGAGGAGGAAAGGGAACAGAAGTTACTTGTCCTTCTGGAACAGCGAAGATCAGGCATGGGAAGCATTACCGCCATTTTGGATCAGATGGAGCCTAGCTCCTATAGTTTGCAGGGGTGCCCTATCTAATGCTGGAGCAGAGGGTCAAATCCAAGGCAATCTACTCTCCCCTGCTGCTGCCCCTCCCCCTTTCTTACGATAGGCCAGAGAGAGCTATAGGCATCCTGGGGAGCAGCCCCCATGCTCCTGTCTGTCTATACACAGAAGAAGCACAAGTGAGGGCATCTACACGGGGACATGCAAAGGTCACCGGCCTCAAAGAGACATGTTCACAAATACAGACACACAGTCCAGGGACAGCCTCTGATACACTGAGCCTGAGCCTGTCACTCCCCTCTCTCCGCCCCATTCCCTGTGCTGCAGAAATGGGCTAGCCTCCCCAACAGCCTTGTCCCAACACTTCAGTCCAGGCCTGAGCAGCCTCCCTGGCCTGACTCCTGTCCCTGAGCTCCATACCTGCAGGTGAGTGCAGACCCTCCTCAGCATGTCATATACACTGTCCCGGGAGAGCAGTGACACAAAAACATACTGGGACATGGAAAGAAAACAAAGGGGTGGGGTGAGTAAAGACTTGAGAGTGTGCTGAGTCAGGCTGTGGGCTCCTGGGGTTCCGATGGGGAAACTGACAAGAGAGTGTGGCTCAGAGACTCACTGACCTTCTGGCTAGTGTTGGTGGTGATGGCCAGGCCATTGGGAAGGAGCCGTGCCATCTTGTGTTTTTTGACCATTTGCACAGACACCACAGGAATGACCACCTGAGGGAGGAGAGGCATACTTCTTTCAGGACTCATTCCCAAGGACATGGTCCCTTTGCTTCCAGAACAGGGCCCCAGCCCCAGCTTGCAGTGAACCAAGCACAGGCACCATGGAGAAGCCTGGCCCCATGTGGCAGAATGTGTGAACCTCCCCCTTCCCACGCGCATTCCCCTTCCCGTTACCCACACTGTGCCCAGCCTTGGCAGCACATGTCACTCCAGGCTTTCACCCTCTTATCCAGGAGGCCAAGGAAGGCTGTTCTGTTGAATCCCATACTCTAATAATGGAGTTCCCTGAGCTATGTCCTGACCACAGCTATGGCTCCCCCTGAGTATCATACTCTGATTCTGAAGGCATTTCAGAGGCAGAATAATTTGGCTGTGAACTATTCAGACCAACTCAGGCCGATGTAGAGTCTATATTTGGGGCCTCTGTTTTGGAAGGGGTTGCATTGACACCAGGTAAGACGCCTCATAGCTGTTCATCCAACCAGTGAGGGGCCTCACCAGCATGCAGGAGGACAGGTGTGACTCAAGGCATGAGAGGCAGGGCAGGGGCCTCTCTCTTTCCTGGGCTGGGCAGGGATCTCACTGGACTATGGCAGCCCTTACCACTCATTACTACCTTGATATCCTTGCCAAAGAGGCTGGCATGGAAGCAGAGCCAGTTGGGGGAGATATAGAGCCGACCCTGGAGAAGGAGGTCCCTCTGGAGGGCACAGGAGCACACTGGGAAGTCACAGGAGAGAAGACTGCCATGAGCAAGGCCTGTTGGGAAGCCCCAGGGCCTGGGTCCTCACACCGAAGAGTCTAGAGTCCAGCCTCAGGAACTGTCTTCCTTAGAATGCGACTTCCCAAATAACCCATCCCCCAGTACCCCACGAGTCCTAACTGCCCCCACTCCACCCCAGCAGACTGCTAGATGTCTCCTCTTTCTCTATCCATGTCTCAAATGGTCCAGACAGGTTTCTGCCCTGGTCCCACTCAAGCCTGGATTCTCACTCCCTCAGGCAGAATGCCCTGCCCTGCCCTGCCCTTTCCTGCCTACAGAGAGGACCCTGACTGTGCCTGACAGGAAAGAAGTGCCTGACTGATAAGAACAGAACAGAAATAAGATTTGGAAGCCCTGTAGTTTCCTCAAGAAAACTTTCATAAATTCAACTCTATATCTCAAACCAGTTCAGTCTTCTCACACTTTTGAAGAAAAAAGAACCAACCACATCCAAAGGGCAGCCGGTTCCCATTTCTAAATTGTGAGGATAGTACCTGGGCCTCAGGCACTACAGGCACCTGCCCAGGCATACCAGGGACACAGCTCACCTTTGAGAACCACCTCTTCCAAGGGGATGTCCTTGAACAGCTTGTGGTATTGCTGGTTGTATTTACTTAGTAGTGTCTGCAAACACAGGGGCTTGGGCTGAGAAGTCCTGGGAGATCACAACACAAAAGGGGCCCTGCTCCAGCCACCAGGAAATACTGCCACAGGGCCCCCTGGGGACTGAACATACAGTCACTGGTAAATAGCCAGTGGGTGTAGAAGGCTGAGTTCCAAGCACAGCTTGTCTCCTGGTAATTCTGGGTCCTAATAGGCAGCCTGTGACTGGAGGGGAATGCACCACTCTCACCCAGGAGGGACATCACTCAGGTTTCCTGGTGGCCAAGGAGCCAGCAGTCACTGAATTTAGGCAGCCCAGGGCCACTTTCTTGCTGGGCAGCAAGTAGTCAGCCTCCACATACTTACCCCTTCTCGACTGTATTTCTTTATCTCTTCACCCTTCAAGCCTTCTGGCCAGTGCAGACTGCAAAGGAGACATTCCATTCCAGGGACAAGGCACCCTTGAGTCCTACCCATGGATCCTCAGTGCCAATTCTGCCCTGGCTTCAAGTCAGAAGCTTGGGGCAGAGATTGGAGAGGAGTCCTCTAGAGGCCACAGCAGTGATAAGCACAGCAAGCAAATAGCTCGACCCTGGGGAAGGACACTCCTGGATGCACAAAGGGGTTGCACAAAGGGGTCTCAGTGGCCCCTCCTCCCAGACAGCTGTGACCAGTGTCCCGCTCCCTTCGAGGAGATTTGCTCAGCCTGAGCTTAGATCTCTCAGAGATGCTTAGGAGCCATCCACCCCTGGGTGTCAAAAACCCTTTCCTATTTCTCTGGCCAAGAGGTAAGCAGAGAACCAGGCCCAAGAATCAATGAGCAGTAGGCACAGGGATGAGGATCGGTTTGGGGAGTGGATGATATGGAGGTGTCAGACTCACAGCTCCGGGGCCTGCCCATGGGCCATGATCCCCGGCAGAACGGCCTCCTAGCAGCCTCCTCCTGGTGGCCTGGAGCTCTGCGGTGGAGTTCCGCAGACTCACCTGACCTGAAGGAGGCTACCAGGCTGAGAGAAATGGGGTGGTGCTGAAATGCAAACCTTCGTCCTAGCCAAATTGGCCTGAGGACAGGTGGGAAGGGGAGGAGGCTGGTAACCTGAGCTGCCTAGACTCTGCTAGGTCCCAGTGCACTGGGTCAGGCCTGGGAGTGGGAGGAAGAGGCCCTAGGCAGCCTATGCTAGACCTAACATCTTATCTCAGCCTTACAGGCCCATTTCTAACAGGTCACCTCCTGAGGACTTCCCACCCCTCAATCCACATGCTTATCTGATTTGGGGAAGGGGGCTCACCTGGAGTCCGGGGTTGTCTGAACTCTGTCTAGTTTCTCTGTGCAGAACAGGGGGCTCTTCAGAGAAGTCATCTTCCTATGCATCTGTTGATTGCTAGGAAGAAACAGGCCCACATCAGAAAGTGAGTTTTCATGGGGACACCTTTCTCTACTAGCTCCACCATACCCAGGGCAGCCTACCCGCCACCCAAGACTGGCCCTGCTATTGAGGGTGAGGTTGAAGACACTGCAGTCCGGAGACAGCAGCTCAGGAAGGGGGTTTGCGCAGCTGGCTAGGTGGGAGTCTTACTAGTTGTCTTCTCTAGAAGCCTGAAGGTCAGCTTATTACTGGGCCGGAAGAAAACCAATCTACGTCATCCGAGCACTACGCAGTTAGGCCTCTGGCCCCAACCTTAAGAAGGCACACTGGGAGGATGGAGTCTGAGATTTATTCAAGCCTGAAAGCAAGTTACTGAGGGACCCAAGCAGCATTATCCTAAACCAGGGGTGGGAAACATATAAGGCCCTTAAAATA
>NW_006282518.1:291786-294480 GCF_000327345.1 Myotis davidii | reverse complement strand
AAGCGCCGGCCGCGGAAACGGGGAAGGCTTGGTTTCTGTAAACTCTTCAATTATGGGCACTGCATAGTCAGATCTGCCCCTTTTAGGCTCAGTCCTCCGTGCTCACAGAACCCAGCTCTCAAATCCCCCGGGCGGCACCAGGAATCCCGCGGATCTCCCCTCCCCAGTCAGGGGCTGTGCCTGTCCCAAGGGACGCGGATGTCTGCCACGCGGTCTCCCTCCGACCCTCTGGGCTCAGAGGTCTGGCAAACTTTCCTGCCCAAATCCCTGTTTTTTTTTTTTTTACCTTTCCAGTGTAGTTCTGCCCTTCCCGGCTGCAAACCGTCTCACCAGCTGAGCACTTTCGCCAATTCGGGGTGGGTGTTATTAGTTTCAGCTGCTCACTCCATTTGCTCTGGGACACGACCTGGGACGCGTCTGCCTATATCGCCGCTATCTTCTTTTCCCCCCCCAGGCTAATTTTTAAGTTAATAATTTTGTATGGCCCTCGAATGATGTTATAAATATCCAAATGGCCCTTGGCAGAAAAAAAGGTTCCCCACCCCTGCTCTAAACCTCTGGGTTCATAGAAAGGACACCAAACACAGGAGGCCTTATCAAAGCTGAGGAGCTGATGCAGCGGATGGTGTGAGAGTGGACTCCAGTCAACCCTCAGGTTAAGTGTGAGCTAGAAAGGGAGGGACTGCCTCACACCAGTAAGCCACCATTGGTTTTCTTTGAACAATCTGGGTAGCTCAGCCTGAAAGCCAAACCATCTCCAGAGAGGCCTGACTGGCATGGCTCAGTGGTTGAGTGGCATGCTTTAATTCCTGGTCCAGAGTTGCAGCTCAATCCCTAGTGTGAGGCATGCAGGAGGCAGCTGATCAGTGACTCTCTCATCACTGATACTTCCATATCTCTCTCCCTTTCCCACTCTCTCTTAAATGCCCAGAGAGAAGGCCCTGGAAGGAGGAGACACCCTCTTCCTGGCCAGAGAGGGCTAGTCCTTCAGTGGCCTTTGAGTTCATGCCTCCACTAAGTGGCTCCAAACAATAAGGTTCCCTGCTTTCTGCCCCTCCAGGGAAGACAGGCTTAAAATCAATAACAGCTGAGCAGTCAAACTAGCCCCCAGACGGGTGGGCCCAGGGGCTGGTGGGAAGAGAGTGTGGCCAAGAAGCAGAGCCAAGGCAAGACATGCAGTGGTGGGAATAGCTAACAAAGTCCTGGGCTATAGTCTCTCAGCAGATAAGGACCTAGAACCTGCACATCCCAGCACTCAGCTGCTCTCAGCTCCGTGACACAGGCAAGTCAAAGTTCTCTCCCTCAAGAACAGAGTTACACCCCAGTGTTGTCCTGTACACCAAAAGGGTGTGGATTCGATCCCCAGTTGGGGTGCGTGTGGGAGGCAAAACCATCGATATTTCTCTCTCCCTCTCCCTTCCTCTCTCTCTAAAATAAATAAAAACATATCATTGGGTGAGGATTTAAAACAACAACAGAGTTACAGATTCAGCAGAGATCTGCCAGGACCCTCAGAGATTATTTGCTAGTAGTCTGACCCCTTCCACCATGCTATTGTACAGATTAGGAAATGGAGCCCTTGCAGGGGACAGACTGCATCCAATGTCACAACCATCTGACCTGATGACCTTACCTACAAAATCAGCCCAGTCACAGCTGTAACCTGGTGACCCTCCCTCAGTCTTATAAAGAGTTTTGATATAGACATCAACATGTATTTCCTGAATCTTGCAAAGGGACAGATTGTACTAGTGACTTGACCCTTTGACTCCCAAAGTTAATTTTGGAATTTATTTGGTTCCATCATTTTACATTTCATGGAGGTTTTTTCCTTCCTTGGTTTTTTATTAATGCTCATTATAGAGAGTATACAAATATAAAATATAGAAATATGATCACCAAAATCACCCATAAGAAAAATATTCTCCCAAATCACTCCAAAATACATTTATGCATAAATACATAATTTATGTGAGTGGGATTATATGTCATATAATTTGTACACCCTATTTTTTGTTGTTGTTGGTAATCCTCACCTGAGGACATTTTTCCATTGATTTTCAGCCAGAGTGGAAGAGAGAGGGAGAGACACGGAGAGAGAACCATCGATGTGAGAGGGACACATGAATTGATTGCCTCCTGCACACACCCTGACCAGGGTCAGGGATCTAGCCTGCAACCAAGATACATGCCCTTGACCAGAATCGAACCCAGGACCCTTCAGTCTGCAGGACGATGCTCTATCCACTGAGCCAAACTGGCTAGGGCTGTACACCCTATTTTTTAAAAATTATTATTAAGGTATTACAGATGTGTCCTCATCCCACCCATTAATCCCCAACCTCCCGCCCCGCACACACACTCATGCTCCCATCCCCCTGTTGTCCATGTCCATTGGTTTGGCTTATATACATGTATACAAGTCCTTCGGTTGATCTCTTCCCCTTACCCCCGCCCTCCCCTACTTCCCTTCTGGGGATTGATAGCCTGATCGCTGTTTCTCAGTCTTTGGGTCTGTCCCTTTTCATCAGTCTATGTTGTTCTCTATAATCCACAAATGAGTGAGATCATGTGGTATTTATCTTTCTCTGACTGGCTTATTTCACTTAGCATAATGCTCTCCAGTTCCATCCACACTGTTGCGAATGGTAGAAGTTCCTTCCTTTTCACAGCAGCATAGGATTCCATTGTGTA
>NW_006282518.1:276633-290161 GCF_000327345.1 Myotis davidii | reverse complement strand
TGTCGTTTTTTTCTCTCAATTTGTTTATGTGATGTATCACGTTTATTGATTTGCGGATATTGTACCATCCTTGCATCCCTGGGATAAATCCTACTTGGTCATGGTGTATGATCTTTCTGATGTACTGCTGGATCCGATTTGCTAGGATTTTGTTGAGGATATTGGCATCTATGTTCATGAGGGATTTTACACCCTATTTTTGATGCTTAACATGATTTCATGAGAAATTCCCCATGTCACTGTCCATTTCTAAGATAGATTCTCAGAAATGCAATTAATGGATTGAGAATGAACATTTATCAGGCTCTTTAGACCCACTTCCAAAATTCTTTCCAGATGCTATACCAATTGACAAGGCCTCAGCACTATATTAGGGTGCCATGTCCTTATATCCAAGCCCTACATTGGATATTATCTTTTTCTCATTTTTTGCAAATTTGATAGATGAGAATATATTGTTTCATTTCCATTTCTACTTACTGGTAGGTTGAACATTTTACCCCCAAATACTTATTAACCATTGAAATGTGAATTGTCTATAAGGATCTTCATGTTTTTCTTACTGATTTGTATAAAGTTCCGCTTTTACTATATGTGCTGCCCAAGCAGGCTCTGTCCAAAAAGGCTTTTTTGTTTGTTTTCCTTTTTAAAAATATTTTTTTATTAATTTTAAAGAAAGAAGGGGGGGAGAAAGAGAGACATCAATGTGAGAGAGAAATAATGATATAAAATATAGACATATATAAAGAAGGAACCCAAGGATTGGTTGTCTCTCGTATGCACCCAACCAGGGACCTAACCCACAACCTAGGTATGTGCCCTGACCAGGAATCGAACCTATGACCCTTTGGTGTATGGGATGATGCTCCAACTAACTGAACCACACCAGCCAAGGCGATTTATATAAATTCTTTATAGAGAATATTAACCCTTGGTTTATCATTTTTGCAAAACATGTCATTTGCCTTTTAGTTTTGTTTGGTATTATTGCTATAATTATGTTTAATTTTTGTGTGGTAGATTCCATCTATCTCTTTCGAAATTTGTTTTAATTAATTGATTTCAGAGGAAGGGAGAGAAACATTGATTTGTTGTTCCACTTATTTATGTATTCATTGGTTGATTATTGTATGTGCCCTGACTGGGATTGAACCCATAACCTTGGGGTATCAGGACAACTCTCTAACCAACTAAGTTTCCCTGCCAGGGCCTCCTTGTATCTCTTTCATCTCTGTTCCTTACTTGGTTTGAGTGCTTTGATAGGAGAGCCTTGAAGACAAACCACTGAGCCCTTAGAGAGTGTGAGCCCTGCAGCCCATGAGCCCTCTGGGCCTCCAGGGACAAGAAGGGCAAGCTCCACTCGAAGGAACAACCCTCAGCCTGGAGACCAGGGGATAAAGAAGGAACCCAAGGAGAAGGAGATGGAGCTTGGCCCATGGTTTCAGAGGCAAAAAAACTGTCACTCAAGCACTAAAGAGTGTGATTTGAGTTGTCAGGGCTGCAGGAGCTCAAAGGACACTTTGATCCCTGTTGAGTGACAGAGTTACAGAAGGGCTCCTAGAGAAAACGAAGCTGGACCTTACCGGCGGGGTAAGACCATCACCCTGCATATGGATTTCATAATCTAACTATGCATGGATGATAATGCCTTTGCATGGGTTCCAAACCACTCACCTTTGGGTTTAAATGTGACTGTCTTGGGGAGGGGAGGCTTCCCTCGGTCCTCCCCAGCCTAGCAAGGAGCCCTGCTGGGGCATCCGCCGCACCCTGATCACACCTGTCCTATTACTGGAGTGCGTCACTGTCCATCTCCAGGGGCTTCAGGACCTCAGGGACTCTGCTTCCAAAACACTGAACTGCCTAAGCCTGAACACCAGCATGCAGCAGACACTCATTCCATGTTTGAGGAATGGCTGGGAGAAGACAGTGTAGGCAAAGTAAAGAGCAGGGGCTGGAGGACTAAGGCCATGAGAATAACAAAAGAAGGCTGTGCACATTCCCACTGCTCCTCCGTGAAGAAAATCAGAGTAATAAATAGTGTCACTTTGGAACACACGACTTCCAAATATTTTTAAACTAAAAGCAGCCTCTTTACTTGTTATCCGTAAATGGTTACAAGACATTTCTTCATGTTCATTCATGAGCCAGCCCTTCTGGCTGTCCTGATAAGGCTGTTGATAAAGAGACTCTGATATGGCTGAAATGTACTGCTTTCAAAATTATCTTTTTCTAAAAATATATTTTATTGGTTTTGTTTGTTTGTTTTTTACAGAGCGGAAGGGAGAAGGATAGAGAGTTAGAAACATCGATGAGAGAGAAACATTGATCAGCTGCCTCCTGCACACCCCCTACTGGGATGTGCCTGCACCAAGGTACATGCCCTTGACTGGAATCAAACCTGGGACCCTTCAGTCCGCAGGCTGACGCTCTATCCACTAAGCCAAACCGGTCAGGGCTCAAAAAATATCTTTAACTCAAACTTTCTACTAAGTAGTCTTCACTCCTACAGTGTTTGTTTGTTTAGATAAGTGAAAATAAAGAAAGGAGAGTAAGGCCAGATGAGATTTGGGGCTGAGTGGTCACCTAGCATTCACCGGCAGAACCAGGCAGGTTGGGTTGTGGTGGGGGTAGAGGGGGGAAGCAAAGAGGCTTCAAGAGCAGGGAGGTGGGGGTGGGGAACTACCTTGGTCCCCTCACCCTGCGGCAGCCCCTGTCCATTCCCCCATAGATTTCCTCAAGCAAGTTTCTCTTACTCTGTGGACTATGAATTATACCTTCATCCCCATCTCATCTCCATGTGCAAACTGTTGAGTTAATAATATCAGAAATTTTCCAAGGAGGTAAAGGAACTGTACTTGGAAAATTTTAAGATAACTAAAAAAATTGAATAAGATACAAATAAATGAAAGCATATACCGTTTCATGAACAGGAAGAATTAACATCATGAAAATGTCCATACTACTCAAAGTAATCTATAGATGCAACCCAATCCCCATCAAAATACTAATGGCATATTTCCTAGAACTAGAACAAGTAATCTAAAACTTTACATGGAATCACAAAAGACCAAATAGCCTCAGCAATCTTGAAAAAGAAGAACAGGTATTATGCTACCTGATATCAAGGCTACAGTAATCAAAACAGAATGGTATTGACATAAAAACAGATATATAGATCAATGGAATAGAACTGGGAGCCCAGAAATAAACTCACACTTACATGGTCAATTAATATTTGACAAAGGAGGCAAAAACAATGGGGTAAAGACAGTCTGCAAAGACAATCTATTCAATAAATGGTATTCGGAAAGTTGGGCAGATACATGCAAAAAAAAAAAAAAGAAAAGAAAAGAAACAAAGAAAGAAAGAAACTAGACCACATTCTTACACCATATACAAGAAACAGCTTCAAAATGGATTAAAGACTTGCCCTAACCGGTTTGGCTCAGTGGATAGAGCATCGGCCTGCAGACTGAAAGGTCCCAGGTTCGATTCCGGTCAAGGGCATGTCCCTTGGTTGTAGGCACATCCCCAGTATGTGTAGGAGGAAGCTGATCAGTGTTTCTCTCTCATCGATGTTTCTAACTCTTTATCCCTCTCCCTTCCTCTCTGTAAAAAATCAATAAAATATATATTTTTTAAAAAACGAATTAAAGACTTGAATTTTAGGCTCAAAACCATAAAATTCCTAGAAGAAAACATAGGCAATAAAATCTCTGACATTTCTCTTAGCAATTTTTTTTTTCTGATTTTATCTCCTGTTGCAAGGGACACAAAAGAAAAAATAAACAAATGGGACTACATCAAACTAAAAAGATTTTGTACAGCAAAGGAAACCATCAACAAAACCAAAAGACAACCTACCGAATGGGAGAAGATATTCACCAATGATATCCTATATAATAAAAGGCTAATATGAAAATTGTCCCCTTGCCTGGGATTTCAACCAGGGGGTGGGGACCGTGATCAAGGTGGGGCCAGCCTGCCAACTGCCCTTGGCCCCTCCCCCCACTGGCCCAGCCCAATTGCCCTAATCAGGGTGGGCCAGTTGGACCCCACCTGTGCATGAATTTGTGCATTGGGCCTCTAGTATCTTATAAGGTATTAATACACAATTTTTTAAAAAAACTCATACTACTCAAAGCAAACAATCCAATTAAAAAACGGGCAGAGGACCTGAATAGACAATTCTCCAAAGAGGACATGCAGTTGGCCAATAGACATATGAAAAGATGCTCAATGTCACTAAGTCATCAGAGAAATACAAATTAAAACCACAATGAGATATCACCTCATACCTGTCAGAGTGGCTACCATCAATAAATCAGCAAACAACAAGTGTTGGTGAGGATATGGAGAAAAGGGAACCTTCAAGCACTGTTGGTAGGAATGCAGATTAGTGCAGCCACTATAGAAAACAGTTTTGAGGGTCCTCAAAAAATTAAAAGTGGAACTGCCTTTGACCTAGCAATTCCACTTTTGGGAATATGTCCAAAGAAACCCCAAACACTAATTCACCCCTATTTTCATAGCAGCATTATTTATAATAGCCAAGATTGGAAGTCACCCAAGTGCCCATCAATAGACAATTGGACAAGGAAGAGGATATATATATATATATATATATAATGGAATATTACTCAGCCATAAAAAAGAATGAAATCTTACTATTTTTGACAGCATGGATAGCCCTTAGAGGGTATTATGCTTGGTGAAATAAGTCAGTCAGAGAAAGACAAATACCCTATGATTTCACTTATATGTGGAATCTAAAGAACAAAATAAATGAACAAACAAAATGGAAACAGATTCATAGACACAGAGAGCAGACTGTTGGTTGCCAGAGGTGAGGGGGACTGGAGGACTGGGTAAAAAAAGGTAGAGGGATTAAGAAGTACAAATTGGCAGTTACAGAATAATCATGGGGATGTAAAGTATAGCATAAAGAATATACTTAATAATACTATATTAAGTGTGTATGGTGCCAGGTGGGTACTGGAAATATCAGGGGGAACACTTTGTAAAGTATATGATTATCTAGCCACTATATATATACCTAAAACCAATACAAAATAATATTGAAATAAACTTTAATTGGAAAAAAAAAATCAGCCCGGCCGGTGTTGCTCAGTGGTTGAGCATTGACCTATGAATCAAGAGGTCACGATTCAATTCCTGGTCAGGGCACATGCCTGGTTGCAGGCTCAATCCCAGTAGGGGACATGCAAGAGGCATCTGATCAATGATTCTCATCATTAATGTTTCTCTCTCCCTCTCCTTCCTCTCTGAAATCAATAAAAATAGATTTTTTTTAAAATCAGGGTTTCTCAAATTCATATTTATTTTTTCAATGAAAGCCACACAAAAAAATAGCAATATTGTCATGAGGGGGATGGAGCAGGGGAGGCCCAGTATTTTGGACATTAAAAGGGTAGAAAAGGTTGGAAAAGTCCTCAAATTAGGACTTTTCCTGGTCTGAAGGCAGGATGCCTATCCAGAGGACACAGTGGGTGCCTGGTCTGCCCTGGCTCAGCACTACCAGGCATTCAACCCATGTGATCAAAGAGGGAACTCAGGTGGGAGATAGACAACATATAGAAAAGGATAAAGTGACCCAGACAGGATGGGCTGAGTTATTTGGGGAAATCACAAGCTATGCCCCTGCTGTGCCCACTGTACTGTTCCCCTGGCTGCACTCCCCTGGGCTGAGGCACGTGCAACACTCCTCCAGCTTGCCCAGCCCCCTTCTCCCACCCAACCTTCCCCATCAGGGCCGACCTCCCTCCAGTGCTCCTCCATGCCTTCGTGGTCACAGGCAGGTCCTCTTTGCTGTCTCCTGCTCCAGGGAGACACCCACACTCTCCCCAGGACTTCCCATGGACAGCTGAGATGCTAGAGCATCCTGCGGCTCCTGCAGCTCTTCTCAAAGCCAGGTCCAGGCACAGCTCCACCCTCCCCAACCGGGACTTGGGACCCAGGAGCTCCTCTTCCAAACAAAAAAACACATCTTAGCAGCAGGCAGCTGACAGTACAAACCCAGAGACCATGTAATAGACAACTGGGGACAGGAAGCTGAGTGGACATCTGTTCTGGAAGGAATGTTGGCCACTGGGGCTTCTTCGCTTCTTGGGGACTTTCTTTGAACGGAATCATATCTTATGTGCTCTTTTATGTGGCTCCTTTTACTTGGCAATGCATTTGTGAGATTCACCCAGTGTTACATGCAGTTGTAAACTGCATTTTCACTAGTGTTTAGAATTCCATTCTATGGACATACTATAATTGATTTTTTCATTTTACTGCTGATAGGCATCTGGGCAGTTTCCTGTTCCAGAAGTGCTTCTATGAACATTCTAGTACCTGTCTTGTGGACACGGTACTCATTTCTATGGGTAAACACTTGGGATTGGAATTGCTGGGTCATAGGAAGGCGTATGTTCAGCTTCAGACTTTTAAAGGCTCTCAGGTGATTTTCAACCCCCCCTCGCCCCCCAGCATTATGAAATCACTGGATGAACCCTGCCTGACCCGTCCTTTCTTTGTGGTTTTTGGCCTCCGGGGCCAATCCTCCTATCTGGGCTCTGGATCCAGGGCCCTAGAGTTCCAGGAACATCCTTGGCAAGATAGGAATCACATTGTTAATGGAGATTTCCTTCATCTGTTAAGGTCACAGAGCCCATTTACTAAGTTGTGCCAAGGAAGTAAGAAGACCAGCAGCTTTCCTGTGTGGCCAAGGCCAGCTCTGAGCCACACGGTGCCCTTCCTGAGGGGCCACGGTCCCAACACACAGCCCAGACTGCTGCCAAGGGGAAACTGGAATCCTGGGGACAGAGTCAGGCTCATCACCAATACACTGAACCTTGGAGGTAAAGGTCATCTCCTCCTTTTGCAAAAAATAATCCTAATATTTCTTACACAGGAGCTGCACTTACACACTGGCACAGAAGCTGCACCTTGCTTTTTATTTTCTAAGCAGATAGCCCATATCTATGGGACAACTGCGTGGCCCTTTCTGCTGACTAGAGAAGGGAGGAAAGTTCATAATTGAATTCCATACTAAGTGGAAGGGGTGAGGATCAGAGAGTTTGGGGCTACATGCTCGGTCCTGATCTAGCTGTCTTACCCAGTAATGCTGGCAAAGGACTCAGGGATGGGAGGTGCTCAGCATAGTCAGACATACTTCTCAGGAGCTGGTCCAAGAATACCTGGGCCAGGAAGGTGCCTGGTTTCTCTTTACTCCCCGTGGCACTTTGAAATGAGGGAGATGTGGAGTGCCAGAGGCCCTCCTTCCTAAGACATCATGGTTTGTAAAAAAAAAAAAAGACATCATGGTTTGTACCGAAGGACCCTGGCCACAGCCAACAGAGCCACAGGTATGCTCCAGGCCCAAGTGAAGCCATCGGAAGCTGACTGACAGCCTCTGTAGAGGGAAGAGATGAGCAGGCCCATCAGATTCCAGATTCCATTTCTAATGAGTCCTAACTGGGAAATATGAGAAGTGGAGCTTGGGTAGCCAGAAGCAGTGAACAGGCATGCTGGAGAATCTCTGGGTCAGGGTCTAGAGCAGCCGTGGGCAAACTACAGCCCGCAGGCCGGATTCGGCCCGTTTGAAATGAATAAAACTAAAAAAAAAAAAGACCGTACCCTTTTATGTAATGATGTTTACTTTGAATTTATATTAGTTCACACAAACAGTCCATCCATGCTTTTGTTCCGACCCTCCGGTCCAGTTTAAGAGCCCATTGTGGCCCTCAGGTCAAAAAGTTTGCCCACCCCTGGTCTAGAGCGTGGGAAATCGGAGCAGAGACGGGGTCTAGAGCGTGGGAAATGGGAGCAGAGAGGAGCAGGGGGCCATGGGCCAAGCCCCCAGGCTAGGGGCAGCAAAGACAGTCCACTCCCTGTGGCTGCCCAATGACCTTAAATTCTGCTTCCAGTGCCCTAGCACTTTCAGCCAGACAAGAAAACTCCACACCTGGTTTGCCCAAAGATGACAAACCAAGGCACACATGTGATATCTTTTAGGCAGGGTGGAGAATGAAGGCTCAGCTGGGTTCAATGACTTGTCCACACACAGTCATTGGCAGGGCCAGGACTCCATGGAGGTGTGTCTGACATCCAAGCTTGGGTCATATCACACCTCCCACAAGGCTTCAGGGCCAGGAAGGGGAGCGGACTCTCCCTGGATGCTCAAACTAAGTCAAGACCTCTGAGCCCAGGGAGCCACTGGGAGAAGGGAGGCGACCAGATCTGACTCATGATCTCCTCTCATCCTCACCTGCTCTAGTTCTACAAGGGAAATGGCATCATCCCCATTATACAAATGAGGAAACTGAGGCCCAGAGAGGTAGAGCTTCTTGCTTCTGACTACATAACTAGAAAGTAGTGGAGCTTAAATTCCAAGTCCAGTCTGGCTGAAACTGTACACCCTTTCTAATGTGGCAGAGGGCCATGAGGACTCGAGGGCCCTGGAGTTCTGCCCTCTCTTACAGCTTCCCTGCCGGCAGGGCCAGGCCCAGCTCTCCCCAAAGGCCCCAGCAGAGAAGGATTGGGGGAGACAGAAGGAGGTTTCTTGGGCTAAGATGAATATGCAGGTGCCCTCTGGGGAGGAGGATTGCCTAAATCAGACCCCCTCTCCCAAGTTTTTATCTTCTTTACTCAAAGAGCCAAACAAACTGGAAGGGCTAGTTGTTCAGGAGCAGATGTGGGCTGGCCCAGCTCTCTCTGTGGGTGGCCGGATCCATCTAGAACAAGGACCCCTTTGAGCTCTGGTGCTAACAAGAACTCCTTCTACCTACAGGGATCTCAGGAACCCTAGGTTCTCCCATCCAGTGGAGCAGGCACGGCCAAGAGCAAGGCTGGCCCCACCTCCCACTCTCAGCAGCCAAAACATGCCCACGGCCCAGAGCTCCCAGTGGATCCCAGAGCTGCTCAGCCAAGCCCCTTCACGGGCCCTGTTTAAAGGGCCCTGGTAATTCCCATTACCCTGCTTCCTGACCTTCCACCCAGGCCTGGCTCTCTCAGCACACCAAAAAGGCCCAGTCCTCATGTAGACAGAATTCAGGAGCAAATGCTCTGGCTTAGGCTTCCTACGTACTAGGGAAGTGTGCTAACGAGGTGCCCCTCCCAGTTCTGCCTGGGCCCTGCTTTGCTAACCTGATCCTGCCCAAGATGGAATCCCTCTTGTTCTCATCCCCAGAACCTTTCCTCCCTGAAGCCTGGCTGGCCTATACCTGCGGGAAAGTAGACTCTCCCTGCCAGTGTCTATACCAGTGATGGCGAATCTATGACACGTGTGTCAGAGGTGACACACGAACTCATTTTTTTGGTTGATTTTTCTTTGTTAAATGGCATTTAAATATATAAAATAAATATCAAAAATATAAGTCTTTGTTTTACTATGGTTGCAAATATCAAAACATTTCTATATGTGACACAGCACCAGAGTTAAGTTAGGGTTTTTCAAAATGCTGGCACGCTGAGCTCAAAAGGTGCACCATCACTGGCGTATACCCTGTACGTTCAGGTATCTTCCTTTGCTGCATTGCCTGTTTATGTGGCTGTCTCCCACTAGACTCTGTATTCATCTCTTGCCCCCAGGCCTCACACAGCTTCAAGTATACAGTAAGTGCTCAATAACGGGTTCACTGAATAAACAAATGCCTCCTAATAAAAGGCTCCTCTGTGTTTGTTCAGTAGCAGTAGGGCTTTAGGACACACACATAAGACCTGGAGTGAGAGCAACCCACTCAAGTTCACTTCTGGCTTTCCCTGACCCTCTGGATGGTCCCAGTCCCCTCCCTCTGAGTTTGCTTCTCCTTGACCTACAGATCTTCAGGGCTGCTGTGAGGACCTGAGAGGTCATGGCCCAGTCCCAGAGAGGGGCCAGTTCTCACAACCTTGCCCATTGAACCTTACTCCCCCTGCCAGGCCACTGAGAGCCTAGTTGGCCCAAGTCCATCATGTCCCTTGAAGGGTGCCTAGAGGTGCAGCTCCCCAGGGGAAGCAGGGATGGAGGCACCACTAGGCCCTGAACTGCACCCACAAAGCTCCATATATGTCCTTCCCCTGGGACTATAGCAAGAGAGAGCGGCTGGGAGCAGGGCCTTCTCTGCATCTGGACTGCACCCAGTGACACTTCCCACCCATCTTGAGGCCAGAGACACTCTCTCTCAGCTCAGCCCAGCCATGCTCAGGATGCCACCCTTCCTCTCCCTCCGCCAGAGGGTTGAGGCCAGCGATTGCTGCCCCCTTCCTGGCCAGAGCTCAATGCCTGCAGAGTGAAAACAGTTACCAGGGAGACATATAGGATAAACAGCTGAAAGGCTGAAACCCAGGAGCTTTGCTTCTGGGAATATCCAGGATTTCCTAGGAAGCCCAGGCCACACCATGGAGCAGGCAACTGGTTCTGCAGAGAGAGGCTGCCTGTTCCTACAGCAGCTTCTGTTGGAGCTGGCACCCCTGGACCTGGTCACAGACCGCTTTTTCTTGGCAGGCCACTTGGGGCCTGGCCGTTTTCAGACAAGAAGCTGGTCATTCAGGTCTAAAAACAAACTTGCATTCATTAAGAAACAGAGCATGCCTGTACTCCGGTGGCCACCCTCTGCCGGGCTTGCTGGAAAGAAGACCCGCAGACAGCCTCAGCCGCTCAGACACCCCCGACTCCAGGCTGCCAGGAGGTGTGGCTACTCTTGGGACAAGTCAGCTCTGTCCATCCAGCGCACTCCACTCCAACCACCAAGCGACCTCAGAATCATTCTGACCTTGTGGACCCACCAGGCTCTTCTCAGTGATCAGGCAGGTTGAAGGGGTCTCAGGGTCCTGAAGAGCCTGAGTGTGGAGGCAGGAAGACAGGGAGGCAGGCCTGGAAGTACCTCACTGCTGACGGGCCTTGGGGAAGCCACTCACTCTTTCTGGGCCTCAGTTACGTCTCTGCAACAAGGCAAGAAACTCTCAGCCCAGGAGGGAAAGCAAATGCCCGAGGGAAACACAAAGCAGAGCCCAGCCCTGGGTGGACTACAAATGGCCACTGGCCCTCTGTGGTCAGAAGAACCCGTCGCAGGAGCGGCTGGCAGAGCACAGTCCTCCAACGGCTGCCAGCTTCTCCGCCTTCCTCCTATAAATACCAACTGAAGGCCTGCTATTCTCTCAGCTCTATGTAAGCATTGTGTATGCTAAGAGGGTAAGGCAAGCTACTATCCCCAAATGCCTGGTGGGAGAGGCAGACATGACTAATATTTACATAAATCAATACATAATTATAATTGTGAAATATATTCTATAAAGGAAAAGTGCAGTGTCCTAGGAAGATCTCTATCAGGGAGTCCCACCTCAGCCAGGCAGAGCTGGGAAGACGTCTCCAAAGCAGCAGCAGCATTTGAGCTAATATTCAATGGGTGCTAATCAGGTGGGGTTGAAGGTGGTTGGAAGGAGCTGGAGAGGAGTCATTGTAGAGAGGTTATGAGGTTATGATGTACAAAGGTCCTGTGGTCAGAGGTGTGTGGCATTTATGAGGAACAAAAACAGAGCCTTTGTGTCTGGAGGGTAGCAGTGAATAGTGAAGTTGTGAGCAATGAGTCTGGAGAGGTTGGCAGCACTAAATCATGCAGGCCCTGTGGGCCCCAGTAAGGTTTTCATCATTCTCTTAAAAGCAATGGGGAACCAATGAAGGGATTTAAATAGGAAAATACACTGTCAACTTTGTATGTTAAAGAGATCACTCTGATACATAGATTTGCTTCAAAGTAATCCAGAGGAGGCTGGGCAAGGGGAGTAGAGGACGAATATTGATGAAATAGGAACAACTTTACATTTGTGGTTATTGCACCCGGTGATGGCTTCATGGGCGTCCACCCTACTACTGTCTCCTTTTTTTTGTTTAACTTTTTACATGGAGACAGATCAGTTAAGAGACTGTATTCCAGCAGAGAAATAATGTCTCGGACTTGGTGGCAGTGAAGATGGAGGGCCAGAGATAGATTCAAGATATGTATTTCCAAATGGTGATCCCTGTTGGTGGCCTCTCCTATCAAAGCACTCAAACCAAGTAAGGAACAGAGAGATAAAGAAATAGATGGAGGCCTGGCAGGGAAACTTAGTTGGTGATCAATTAAATGTAGGGGATAAGGGAAAAATATAAAATGACTCTTAATTTCTGATTTAATCAAGTAGTATACTACTTTTGCTGAGACAAAACAGAGAAAAATGTATTGGGAAAAGAAAGTCTTTGAAGGAAACAACCATGAGTTCAGTCTTGAACATGTGTGAGAAACATTTAAGTGGAGATGTCAGGCTATATACGGGTAAAACACTCAGAAGAAAGGTCCAGCTGGAGGGAAAACTTTCTGGTAGTACAGACTCTAGGAAACTTCCCCAGGGAAAGTGGGTACATAAAGAAGAGACACTATCAACAAGGGTGCCAAGACCAACTCAGTGAGGGAAAGAATAGTATTTTCAGAAAAAATATGCTGGAACAGCCCTAGCCAGTTTGGCTCAGTGAATAGAGTGTCAGCCTGGGGATTAAAGGGTCCAAGGTTCAATTCCCAGTGATTAGGGCACATGCTCAGGTTTTGGGCTCAATGCCTAGTAGGGGGCATGTAGGAAACAGCCAATCAATAATTCTCTCTCATCATTGATGTTTCTCTCTCTCTCTTCCTCTTCCTTACTCTCTGAAATAAATGAAAATATATTTTTTTAAAATGCTGGTACAACCAGATATGCACAGGCAAAATAACTAAGTTAGACCCCTATCTCACACCATATATAAAAATTACCTTTAAAAAAATCAGAGTTAAAACTCTTAAATCCTTAGAAAAAAAACATAGGTGTAACTCTTTGTGACTTTCGATTACACAATGGTCTCTTAAGATATAACTCCAAAACCACAAGAAGCAGAAGAAAAAAATAGATAAATTAAATGTCATAAAAATGAGAAACTTTTGTGCTTTTACCATCAAGAAAGTGAAAAGAAAACCCACAGATGGGAGAAAATAATTACAAATCATATCCTAATATATAAAAACCCAGGATCCATAACATCCAAAACGATCAAAGGCTCGACTGACCGGAAGTCAGTGCTGGGTTGCCACGGCTGCTGCTGCAGGTGCCCCAACCCAGCACTGACTGCTGAGGGGGCTGCAGATCAGGCCCAGAGAGAGGCCTGGAGAGAAAACCAGGGTCTGATCCATAGCCTCCGTGGCAACTGTTGATCAGCACTTGCCTCTTTTTTCCCTCTGGGCCTGGCCAGCAGCTGGGCCTCTCTTTCTCTTGATATGCCAGCAGCCCTGCCTCTCTGATCAGGCCCTTTGATAGGCCTGGAGACGCTGACTGGCATAGAAACCAACCAATCAGAACGAAATCTGAGTAAAGTATGAGGAGCCAATGGCTGCCTAGGAGGCGGAGCTTTTGACGCTGACTGGCATAGAAACTGACCAATCACAACCTAATTGGCTAGCAGAGGAGGGTAGTTGGGGGCGAGATCAGGCTTGTAGGGGAGGGCAGTTGGGGGCAATATCAGGCCTGCAGGGGAGGT
>NW_006282518.1:274734-275768 GCF_000327345.1 Myotis davidii | reverse complement strand
AGTGTTTAAAATTTGTGTGGCATACCGGTTGAAGATCGCTGACATAATGTCGTCATGTTAATGGGATGGGAGATTTAGAGCAAGAGAAAGGTTCCTCCTCTGATTCTGTAACAACCTAGTAAACAACTCTTCTTTGTTTTATTAGTGTTACTAGAGGCCCAGAGCATGAAATTCGTGCACGGGGATGGGGGGAGTCCCTCAGCCCAGCCTGCGCCCTCAGGGGATGTCTGACCACCGGTTTAGGCCCGATCCCTGTGGAGACACCCCCAAAGGGGTTCCCGATTGGAGAGGGTGCAGGCTGGGCTGAGGGAACCCCCCCCCCCCCGTGCACAAATTTCATGCACCAGGCCACTAGTATATCATAAGAAACTGGTATAAAATAAGCCAGTCACAAAAAGACAAACACTGTATTATACCACTTCTCTGAAGAAATCTAGAGTAGTCAAATTCATAGAAACAGAAAATAGAATGGTGGTTGCCAGGGGCCAGAGGAGGGGAGCATGGAAAGTTATTTAGAGGATATAGAGTTTCAGTTTTGCAAGATAAAAAGTTCTGGTAATGGATTGCACAACAATATGAATATACTTGCTACTACTGAACTGTACCAATGAACTTAGAAATGGTTAAGATGGTAATTTTCATGTTATGTGCTTTTCTTTTTTTGTTTTTCATCAATTTTATTTATTTATTTATCTATCTATCTATCTATCTATCTATCTATCTATCTATTTATATTGTTGACAGTATTACAGATGTCTCCCATTTCCCCCTGCCCCTCCCTATTTACTACCCCTCCATCTAACCCCTACTCACCCCCGCAGGTCTTCACCACCCTGTGTCCATGGGCTATGCATATCCTATCTAATAAAAGAGAATTAGCCGTACCTCCGCTACCCTTCCCATTGGCTAATCAGGGCGATATGCAAATTAACTGCCAGCCAAGATGGCAGCCGGCAGCCAGGCAGCTTGAAGCGAACATGAGGCTTGCTTGCTTCAGTGACGGAGGACTCCAACGTTCCCCGCCTGCCGCTGCT
>NW_006282518.1:270161-273894 GCF_000327345.1 Myotis davidii | reverse complement strand
CTGTACCTAGGGATTGGGCCTGCCCTCTGCCACCCGGGAGCAGGCATAAGCCAGCAGGTCGTTATCTCCTGAGGGGTCCCAGACTGCGAGAGGGCACAGGCTGGGCTGAGGGACCCCCCCTCCCTCTCCGAGTACACAAATTTTTGTGCACCGGGCCTCTAGTCTATATAATAAAGAGGTAATATGCTAATTTGTCCATTACGGTGTTGCAGTCACAACCAGTTTGTGGGCAGGGCCAGGGGAAGGGACTTCTGCCCCCAGTGCTAACGTCACGCTGCCTGTGTGCATCCCTGTTCAGCACTGGTATGACGCTGCGGGGGAGGGTCTGGGCTTGATGGGGGACCTAAGGCCGCGCCCCCCCACCCCAGTTCTGGGCCGGGAGACCTCAGACTGCGCCCCCTGCCACAACCCCAGGCCGGGAGGCCTCAGACTATGCCCCCTGCCCGGCAGGGCTTGACAGAGGACCTCAGGCCACGCCCTCCACCACGGCACCAGGCCAAGAGACCTCAGGCCATGGCCCCTGCCCGCAGGGCTTGATGGGGTACCTCAGGCCGCACCCCCTACCCAGTGGGTCTTGACAGGGGACCTCAGGTCATGCCCCTTGCCTGGAGGGGCTTGGTGGGGGACCCCTACACCGGCTCCAGGCCGAGAGACATCAGGCTGCACCCCCTGCCCAGGCTATGGGCTGGGAGACCTCAGACTGCACTCCCCCCCACCCCCGCCCCAGCTCTGGGCCAGGAGATCTCAGGCTATGCCCCCCGCCCAGCGGATCTTGACAGGAGACCTCAGGCTGCACCCCTCACCCAGTGGGGCTTGACAGGGGACCTCAGGCCACAGCCCCCACCCCAGCTCTGGGCCGGGAGACCTCAGACTGTGCCCCCCTCCTCGGCGCAGGGCCGGGAAACCTTAGGCTGTACCCCCCGCCCCAGTGCTAGGCCTGGGGACCTGAGGCTGCGCCCCTGCCCAGAGGGGCTTGACCAAGGTGGGGCCAGCTGGGTCTAGGGCTCACCCAATGGGGGTGGGGCCAGCCAGGTCTGGGTCTCCTGTGTTTTAGAAGCACGTGAGGGTGGTGGGCGGGGACTTGACTCTCGGTCCCATGGCACACCCCAGACTCTTACAGGAGGGAGATTTTATATACATTTTACTAATTTTCTTTCATCTTTGACACTTCTATTATAGAGAAAGGGCAAATAGCAATATTAAAATATTTCTTCTCATTAATTCTCTTTTAATGTGCATGAATTTCATGCACCAGGCCACTAGTCTATATATATAAAAACAGGTAATATGCAAATTAGCTGGGCATCACGACTGGCTCAGAAGGAGGCTGCATCACAACCCCCCCCCACCTAAGGAGGAGCTGTGAGCACAGATGGGCAGAGGGGACTGTGTGCCACCCCCAGCCCCAGCGGACACACACCAGGGGTGGGGACGTGTTCTGAGTGGCTGCAGCATGGCTCGGAGCATGCCCCCAGTGGGTGACAGCAGCGGCTGGAGCAAAGCAGCCCCGGTCCCAGATGCCTGGCAGTGGCTGGAACAAAGCAGCCTGGGTTCCAGGTGCCTGACAGTGGCAGGAGCAAAGCAGCCCAGGTCCTGGGTGCCAGAGGGAAGCCAGTGATGGCAGCCAAGGGAAGGAAGGCCTATTCTTGCATGAATCTTTGTGCATCAGGCCTCTAGTAAGTATATAAGTTCTTTGGTTTATCTCTTCTTGTCTCCTCACCCCCACATGGAGGTATTTCAGTCTGTTCCATGCCTTCATGATTCAGGTTTTATTTTATAGGTCAATTTGTTTTGTTCATTAGATTCCACAAATAAGTGAGATCATGTGATATTTGTCTTTTTTAAAAATATGTTTTATTGATTTTTTACAGAGAGGAAGGGAGAGAGATAGAGAGTTAGAAAAATCGATGAGAGAGAAACATCCATCAGCTGCCTCCTGCACACCCCCTACTGGGGATGTGCCTGCAACCAAGGTACATGCCCTTGACTGGAATCGAACCTGGGACCCTTCAGCCCACAGGTTGACGCTCTATCCACTGAGCCAAACCGGTTAGGGCGATATTTGTCTTTTTCTAATTGGCTTATTTCAGTCAGCATAATAGTTTCCAGGTCCATCCATGCTGTCCCAAAGGGTAAGAGATCACTCACTTCTATAGTTGCATAGTATTTCATTATGTAAATGTCCCACAGCTTTTAAAATAGATATATACTAGAGGCCTGGTGCACGAAATTCGTGCACTGGGCGGGGGGGGGTGTTATCCCACAGCCGGGATTGTGAAAGGGCACAGGCCAGGCTGAGGGACCTCACCGGTGCACGATCGGGGCCAGGGAGGGACACAGGAAGTTGGCCAGCTGGGGAGGGACCGCGGGAGGGCTCCAGGGTGTGTCCAGCCCATCTCAGTCAGTCCCAATCAGCCAGACCCCAGCAGCAAGCTAACCTACCAGTTGGAGCGTCTGCCCCCTGGTGGTTAGTGCGTGTCATAGTGACTAGTCGACTAGTTGACTGTCTGCCCCCTGGTGGTCAGTGCACAGCATAGTGAGCAGTTGAGCGGCCTTAGCATATCATTAGCATATTACACTTTGATTGGTTGAATGGTTGACTGGACAACTGGACACTTAGCATATTAGGCTTTTATTATATAGGATGATTGATTTTAGAGAGGGAGGGAGAAAGAGAAACATCAATAATAAGAAAGAATCATTGATCGGCTGCCTCCTGCACACTCTCCACCAGGGATCAAGCCCGCAACCCAAGCATATGCCCTTGCCAGGAATCAAACAGTGATCTCCTGGTTCATAGGTCAATGCTCGACCACTGAGCCATGCCAGCTGGGCCCACATCTTTTTTATCCACTCGTCTACTGATGGGCACTTGGGCTGTTCCAAACCTTAGCTATTGTAGATAACACTGCTATTTTCATAGGGTACATATATTCTTTCTCATTGGTGTTTCAGGGTTTTTAAGATATATTCCCAGAAGTGGGATTGCTGGGTCAAATGGCAGTTATATTTTTTATTTTTTTAGGAAACTCCATACTGTTTTCCATAGTGGCTGCACAGGTCTGCATTTGCACCAGCAGTGAACTAGGGTTCCCTTTCTCCACATCCTCACCAGCACTAGTTATTATGCGTTTTCTTAACCACAATTTAAAACTTTTTTAAAAGGGATTCTTAAAACGGAACAATAAAAAGACAAATAATCCAACTAAAATGGGCAAATACTTGAGTAAATATTTTTCCAAAGAAGATATCAAAGACCAATAATGAAAAGATGCTCAACATCTCAAAATCACAATGAGATACTGCTTCACACCCACTAGGAGACTATGATCAGTGCCAGGTGCTGGTGGGACGTGGAGAAATTTAAACCCCCATATATTGCTGATGAAAGTGCTTTGGAGAACAGTTTGGTGGTTCTTCAAATGGTTAAACACAGAGTTACTGTATAACCCTGCAATTCCACTCCTAGGTTTATATCCAAGAGAACTGAAAACATGTCCACATAAAATCTTATACAAGTATTATAATCATAGTCATCATAATAATTATAATAATCCTTATTATAATCATCTACACTAATAAAAGAGAAACATGGTAATTGGTGTACGACCGCTACCCTTCCCATTGGCTAATCAGCGAGATATGCAAATTAACTGGCAGCCAAGATGGCGGCCAGCATCCAGGCAGCTTAAACTGAACATGAGGCTTGCTTGCCTCAGTGATGGCGGACTCC
>NW_006282518.1:226903-269345 GCF_000327345.1 Myotis davidii | reverse complement strand
GGAGCTGCACCTAGGGATTGGGCCTGCCCTCTGCCACCTGGGAGCAGGCCTAAGCCAGCAGGTCGTTATCTCCCGAGGGGTCCCAGACTGCAAGAGGGCACAGGCCGGGCTGAGGGACCCCCTCTGCCCCCCGAGTGCACAAATTTTTGTGCACTGGGCCTCTAGTAGTATTATAATCATTGTCATCATAATACCCCCAAAATTTAAATCCCAAACCCATCAACTGATGAATGGATAAACTGTGGTATATATACAGTGGAATATTATTCACCACAAAAAGACATAAAGTACTGATAAATGCTACAACATGAATGAATCTTGGAAACATTATGCTAAGTGAAAGAAGCCAGTCACAAAAGACCACATATTTTATGCTTCCATTACAGGAAATATCAAGAATTGGCAAACACATAGAGACAGAAAGTAGATTAGTAGTTGCCAGAGGCGGAGGGGAGGGGAATATGGAAAGTGACTGATGGGCATAGAGTTTCTTTTGGGATGATGAAATTGGTCAGGAGTTAGTGATGATGGTGGCACAACTTTGTGAATTTATTAAAAGCCAACACATTGTACACTTTAAAAGGGTGAATTTTATGGTATGTAAATTATACAGTTGTCCTTTGGTATACACAAGGGAATTGGATCCAGCTCTCTCTCCCCATGTCCTCATGTATACCAAAGTTCCAGGATGTTCAAGCCCTTTAAATAAAATAGTGTTGTACTTTATGTCACCTAGATAGGCTTCAGCAGGGTTCGCCTACATATCACTCATTCGAGGGGATTCAGAGTGGAATTTTCTGGGACTCCCGCCCTACCCCCACCCCTCCCAAGAATATTTTCGATCCCTGGTTGACTGAATCGAGGCATGTGAAGCCAGAGGATGTAGGGCCAACAGTATCTCCAGGAGGAGGGGTTGGGGAGAGAAGTCTGGGCCCTCAAGAACCACAACACAGTCCTGCAGGTAGCTTAGGAGAGAAGGCCCCGAGGTAGAAAGAAAGTCAGGTGTATAGGCTGTTATGAAAGCCCAAGGAGTGTTTCAAAAAGGAGGAATGGGGAGGCAGTGCAGTTTACTGAGAGGCCCGGAGAAGCCTGAAAGGCAGGCATAATCCAGATTCTGGTGCCAACGGTCTGCCCCTCCTTCTTCCTTCCCCGCCTGTGACTGCAGCCCAGGGAAGGACTGTGAGGACAGGCCCGTGGGCACAAGTAAGGACGCTGCTGAGCACAGCTGAAAACTCGGGTCACCACCGGCTCCGCACCACACCAGCCTTGGATTCTGCTTTCCTCCCAGGAAAGACCACAGAGATACTGGAGTGTGAGCAAGAGGAGGGCTTGTCTGTTCCTCTCCTCACTCCTTGAGGGGTGTTTGGGGTCAGGGAGGGAGAAGGTACTGTTCTTGCCCTCAGCCTCGCAGCTTGGTCCACCGTCCCTAGCCATTTTCCCGACACTAATCCACCACGGGCCTCTCTGCCCAGCCCTCAAACCACAAGTCCATTTTCTGCGCCGAGAGGGCAGCCACGCCCAAAATTCCAGCACAGCAGTCAGCCCGCCCAGGCCCTGGCGCCAGAGACCAGAGGCCAGAGACCACGCCCGCCTGTCTGTGGGGTTGGTGGGTCCCTAGGCGTGGGAGTAAAAGCTGGTGCAGCCTCGGGCCTGTGGAAGGTGCATCCACACGCCCACACCTCCTGGCCTCCCTGCAAAGGAAGCCCCCACCCCATCATGTAACCCCTCCTGCGTGGGTGCCCAGCACCAAGCCTGGCAGCGGGCTGGATTTGAGGCGCTCCAAGCAGGCCTGGCCAGCTCTGCCGCCCCAAGCTGTACTCCAGCTAAGGGTTCACATTCCTGAGCGATGACCTACTTTTAAGGAGCTTGTTGGAACCTTTCCTCCAGGGAGAACCCCTGACTGTCCAAATAATGGAAACTCCCTAGAAACGCCTGTTCTTGCCACCATTATTCAACATTGTTCTGAAGGTTCTAGACACACAAAGGCAAGAAAAAAAAATATTAAAAAGACTCTTATTATTTGAAAGATGGTAATGTTATCCAGAGGATATATAATCAACTGGAAGAAACTGGCCCAGATATTCTTATATTTAGCACTGGGCTAGGCAGAGCTGTGATTGGAATAGAAACATAATGACCTCTTATGGAATTAATTATTATTTGGTTACAAGATTAACATGAAAATCAGTGGTTTCATCCTGCCTGGTGTGGCTCAGTTGCTAAGAGTGTGGTCCTGTGCACCCAAAGGTGGAGGGTTGGATTCCTGGTCAGGGAACATACCCAGGGTGTGGGCCCCGTTCCAGGTCCCAGGCAACACGTCAATTTCTCTCTCTCCCTCCCTACCCTCCCTCTTTCTCTTAAAAAAAAAATCAGTAGTTTCTCTGTAGACCTGCAATAAACAGTTGTAAAATATATTTGGGAAAATGATTCTTATGTCAACAACACACATAAGATACCCAAGAATAAACATTTTAAAATGTAAAGAGCCCTGACCGGTTTGGTTCAGTGGATAGAGCATCGGCCTGCGGACTGAAGGGTCTCGGGTTCGATTCCAGTCAAGGGCATGTACCTTGGTTGCAGGCACATCCCAGTGGGGGGTGTGCGAGAGGCAGCTGATTGATGTTTCTCTCTCATCGAAGTTTCTAACTCTCTATCCCTCTCCCTTCCTCTCTGTAAAAAATCAATAAAATATATATTTTTTAAAAAATGTAAAGAAATGTGAGAGAAAAATCACAAACATTTTTAAAGTGACATAAAAGGAGACTTGAATAAATGGAGAGATAAACTCTGTTCTTGAGTGGGAAGATTCAAAGTTTTAAAGAAGCAAATTTATCTCAAATTTAATTCAAGGACTTTGCCCTATCATATGTTAGAACAAATGACAAAGCCAAATCAATTAACATAACAAAGTATTTACTAGTTTAGTAAAGATTAATAGACTGATAAAACATATAAGTTCAGAACATGACCTATCTAATCTAATAAAAGACAAACATGCAAATTGACCATACATTTGCTATACCTTAAGCCACGCCCACCAGCCAATCAGAGCGACTATATTAACCTAACCAAGATGGTGGCCGGCAGCCACAGAGCTGCAGCGAGCAGGAGGCTTGGTTGCCCCGGCCATAAACCCCAGATACCTGCTTCCAACCGCCATGGCCACGGTTGCCCTGGGGATGGAAGAAGCCAAGCTTCAAGGCCAGCTGCTGCCTCCTCTCAAGGCAACAAAGTTTCAATTATAGAAGGTAAATAAACCCGAGATACCTGCTTCCAGTCTCCGTGGCCATAGAGCTGGAGCAAATAAAAACAAAAAATAAAAAAGGAAAGGCTGGGAGCTTTGGTCGCCCAGGGGCTTGGTCAGTCTGAAAACAGCCATCAGCCCCTCACCCAGGCTGGCCAGGAACCCCAGTGGCGACCCCCACCCTGAGGAGGGTTTGGGCAGCCTGAAAACAGCCCTCAGCCCCTCACCCAGGCTGGCCAAACCCCCATGGGGTGAGGGTCCCCACTGGGGGGCTTAACCAGCCTGCAAACAACCATCAGCCCCTCACCCAGGCTGGCCAGGCACCACAGCGGGACCCACCCTGAGATCCGGGACACCCTTCAGGGCAAACCAGCTGGCCCCCACCCATGAACCAGGCCTCTATCCCATATAGTAAAAGGCTCTGAGGGCTGCCTGGCTGCCAGAGGGATGTCTGACTGCCAGCTTGGGCCCGATCCCCAGGGAGCGGGCCTAAACCAGCAGGTGGACATCCTCTGAGGGTTCCCAGACTGCAAGAGGGGATAGGCCGGGCTGAGGGACCCCCCGAGTGCACAAACTTTTGTGCACAGGGCCTCTAGTGGGTATATAATTAAGAACGTATTTCAAATAAGTAAGAGAAGAATGGATTGTCCAATAAATAGTATTGGGACAATTGGCTACCAAACATCAGTCACAAAATAAATTCAAGGTAGATTAAAAATCCAAATATTTTCTAAATTAATAAAAAACTAAAATAAAATGGAGAAAATTATTAAAATATCAGGAAATGTTTAAGCAAAATATAAAACCCAGAACACATAAAAATATGAAACCCAGAATCACATAAAAATTAAAAACCTTGCCGAAACCGGTTTGGCTCAGTGGATAGAGCGTCGGCCTGCGGACTGAAAGGTCCCGGGTTCGATTCCAGTCAAAGGCATGTACCTGGGTTGCAGGCACATCTTCAGTAGGAGATGTGCAAGAGGCAGCTGGTCGATGTTTCTCTCTCATCAATGTTTCTAACTCTCTCTCTCTCTCCCTTCCTCTCTGTAAAAAATCAATAAAATATATTTTTTTAAAAAAAAAAAAGAAAAGAAAAATTAAAAACCTTTGTACATCAAATAACGAATTGGTACTTTTTAATATTTAATGAGTTCATCCAAGGCAAAAGGAAAAGGTAAACTAATAGAAAAGTGATTAAGAATATGAACAGGCCAGTTACAAAAGAAATCTCTCTCTTAATTATCTTGTTCATAAACATTTTAAAATTATAGTGCTCAACATTACCAAGAATGTGGAAAATAAGCATTCTTTATACCTCACAATGAGAGTGAAAGTTAAGTTAACCTTTCTGACATATATCAATGCCTTATGAAATGCAAATCTTTTTACCCAACAACTCCATTTCACATATGCTAATTAGACCAGACCTCCTTCCAGACGACCTTCCAGACAAAGCCGAGGCTGCAAGAGAAGCCCGGGTCTCCGTGCCAGAGGGAAGCCGGTGCCAGCAGCCTGGGGAAGGCCTATTCTTGCATGAATTTCATGCATTAGGCCTCTAGTTGTTTAACAACGTGCTATTTAGCCTTCAGGTGTTTGAATGTTTTTGAGTGTTTTTACTGTAGTTGATTTCTAATTTCATTCTATTGTGAACTGAGAAGATGCTTGATATGATTTTAATTTTCTTGAACTTGTAGAGACTTGTTTTATGTCCTAATATGTGGCCTATCTTTGAGAATGACCCATGGGCATTTGAGAAAAATGTATATTCTGCAGCTTTGGGGTGAAATGTTCTATAAATGTCAGTTAAATCCATCTGATTCAGTGTATCATTTAGAGTCTCTGTTTTCTTGTTAATTTTTTGTCTGTAAGGTCTATCCAGTGAAGTCAGCAGGGTATTAAAGTCCCCTACTATGACTGTATTGCTGTCAATCTCTCCCTTAAAGTCCTCTAGAAGTTTCATATATATATATATATATGGCACATATGTTTACCAGGGTTATATCCTCTTGCTGAGTTTATCCCTTCAGTATCATGTAGTGACCTGTGTTGTCTCTTGTGATGGCCTTCATTTTGAAGTCTATTTTGTCAGATATGAGTATTTCTACCCCAGCTTTTATTTCCTTTCCATTTGCATGGGAAATTTTTTCCATCCCTTCATGCTCATCCTGTGTAAGTTTTTTAGTCTGAACTGGGTCTCTTGTAAATAGCATATAATTGGGTCATGTTTTTGTATTCATTCAGCTACCCTATGTCTTTTGATTGGAGCATTTAATCCATTTACATTTAAGGTTACTATTGATAGGTACTTATTTATTGCCATTTTAATTCTTTTTAAAAATATTTGTTTATTGATTTCAGAAAGGAAGGGAGAGGAAGAGAGAGATAGAAACATCAATGATGAGGGAGAATCATTGATCAGTTGCCTCCTGCATGCCCCACATTGGGGATCAATCCTGCAATCCAGGCATATCCCCTGACTGGGAATCGAACCGTAACCTTCTGTTTAATAGGTTGACACTCAACCACTGAGCCATGATGGCCGGGCACCATTTTAATTCTTTATACCTATGTTTCTCTCTATATATATTTCTTCTTTCTGTAGCAGTCCCTTTAGCATTTCTTGCAGTGCTGATTTAGTGGTGATAAACTCCGTTAGCATTTTTTTTTTGTCTGGGAATCTCTTTATTTCACTATCTATTTTGAATGATAACATTGCTGGATATAGTGATCATGGTTTCAAATCCTTGCTTTTCATTACCTTGAATACTTCATGCCATTCCCTTTTGACTTGTAGAGTTTCTGATAAGAAATCAGCTAACAGCATTATGGGAGCTCCTTTGTAGGTAGCACATTGCTTTTCCATTGCTGCCTTTAAGATTCTCTCTTTGTCTTTAATTTTTGGCATTTTAATTATGATGTGTCTGGGTGTGGGCCTGTTTGGGTTTTTCTTGTTTGGGACTCTCTGTGCCTCCTTCACCAGGTTAAGGAAGTTTTCTGCCATTATTTCTTTAAACATGTTCTCTATCGCCTACTCACTGTCTTTCCCTTCTGGCACACTTGTTAAATGAGGACAGCTCCCTTAAGCTGTCCTCCTGTTTTGTTTTTGGTTCTCTGACTGAGTGATTTTTTTCTACTCTGTCTTCTAATTCACTGATACAATCCTTGGTTTTGCCTAACCTGCTATGTATTCCTTCCACTGTGTTCTTTATTAGTGCCATGTCATTCTTTATAGTTACTATATCTTTTTTTCATGCTGTTGAGCATCTTTACCATCATTATTCTAAACTCTATGTCTGATAAATTTCTTATCTCCATTTCATTTAGCTCTTATTCTGGGTAATTCTCTTGTTCTTTCATTTCAGGCTTGTTTTTATTTGTTTGTTTGTTTGTCTGCCTATTTGGGTTTATGTCTGTAGGTAGATCTGCCATGACTTCCAGTCTGTAGTGCCAGACAATGTCAGACACTGTGACTTGCCCTGAGTACTGTTTGGAACTATCAGCAATACACAGCTTGTGGCTCCCTCTGCTGGAATTGGGTGCCTTTGGAAAGGACCAATATGCGCACCAGAGCCTGATTTTCCTAGCCCCAGGCCCAGAAGGAGATCAGGCAAAAACTCAACGCCTCCAGAGATCCTCCTCTGCCTGCAGTCTGATTGTTATCAGCCTTGATTAACTCAGGCTATCAACCATAGGGTAGGGTGAGGGCTTTTCCAACAGGGTGGGACAACTGCCCTCCCCCTAGGCAAAAACTGCCTGGATTAGAAAGGTCCATGGGAGAAAGATGCTCTCCACACGTGAGGGAATAAATCAGCACAGGAAACCAGAGTGGCTGCCCTCTGAGCTCCAACCCAGAGTCCCCCACCCTGAACTGTCCTCACACCACTCCAGTTCACTCTGCCCTCCCTCTGTTGGCCTCCAAGGTGAGTGGCTGCACATGAAATTTTGTGTATTGGCCCTTTAAGAGGGTTCCTGCATTTCGAGCCATCTCTTGCTGGCTGATAGCAACCCTGCTGCTTTTCACAGCCAGATGTTCTGTGGGCACCTTTCTCAGTTCTGGTTCTCTGGGCTGGGGAGCCCAGTTTGCAGTTTAGACCCCAGAATTCTCAGTGGAACCCATCACCACTGAGATATCCCTTCAGAACTCCAGATGTTTTCTGTGGGAGCCCTGTCAGCCCTTTCACACCTCTGCACTTCCTACCAGTCTCTGTGTGGTCTCCACTTTCCACCCTTGCTTATCAGGGTTCTGTCTAGTCCTCAGTTGATTTTTCAGGGTGGGTCTTCTGTAATTTAGTTGTATTTCCAGTTTGGTACTGGAAGAGCATCAGTGTAGCTTCCACTTACCCCACAGCCATTTTGAAATCCCTGACACTACTACTTTTTACCATGACCTTAGGTAAGCTCCTCCTGTCCTCTGTGCCTTAACGGCCTCACTTGTGAGATGGGACTCTGGGCTGTTGTGAGGACTGAAATGAGTTGATTAACATTAAACACTTACATGCATGGCTCACAGGAAGTGGTTGGAAATGGCAGCTGTTTGTTAGGATCTAGCTACTGTTGTCAGTCTCTATAGGCACCAACTCCAATAATGCCTATTGTTGATCCGCATGTTGGTGAATGGACAGTCTCACATACTGTAATGTTTAGGGCAGTGTGAGAAGAGTAGATACATTTTATATGTAGATAACCTCAGATCATAAATTCCATTTCTAACAATTTATTGTTAGAAAATAACTGGACCCATTTAAATGCACAAGAATGTTCACTGAAGTGTAGTTAAAAGAGAAAGAATAGGGCATAAAAATTATGATTTATTCATAGAATAGATAGCTTTGTAACTATTAAAATAATATGTATCAAGTTATTTATTAAAACATTTATTAAAAAGTCTATTAACATGGACAGATAGCATTATATAACATTGAAAAAAGCATTATATAGAACAGCATGTATAATATAATAGATGTAGGAAGGATGCTCACAAAATTCTAACAATATTTTTCTTCATGAATTGGGATTTTAGATATCTTTTTATTTTCTTCTTTAGACTTTTCCACATACTCTGCTTGATTTTTATGATCACAACAAACAATTTCATTTGTAGCTAAGAATTCAAAGGAAGAAGGAGGATATAGCAAAACAAACAAACAACATAAAAACTTATTCCTACAGCACAGCAATATTAACTAATAGATACCTCTAAAATTCCAAATTCCTAAAACCTCATTCTTCCTACATGGAAACCCTCAGAATCCAAAAGAAAAAAATGATATTGATTTTAAAAATAAACTTTGAGCCTGGCCAGCATGGCTCAGTGGTTGAGTTATGAACCAGGAGGTCACAGTTCGATTTCCCGTCAGGGCACATGCCCGTGTTGTAGGCTCAAGGCAGCCAATCAATGATTCTTTCTCATCATTGATGCTTCTCTCTCTCTCTCTCTCTCTCTCTCTCTCTCCCTCCCCCTTCCTCTCTGAAATCAATAAAAATAGATTTTAAAAAATAAACTTTGCCAAATCTTCACATGTAATAACACTACAAAACTAAACACACACACACACACACACACACACACACACACACACCAGTGCATGGAAAACTGGTGTAATCTGAACAAGGTTGATGGGTTATATCAATGTTAATTTTTCTGATTGTTATTGTGCTACTGTCATGTAGGATGTTACCATTGGGAGAAATTGAGTGAAAGATACATGAGATCTCTGCATTATTTTATACAATTGCTTGTAAATCTACAATTATCTGAAAATAAAAAGTGTATTAAAAATGAACTTTGCACCTTGAAAAAGTAAACATGTTAAGCTTTTCTTAGAGCTGGGGCTAAATTATCAGAGAGTCTGGGTCTCAGATTCCCAAAGCTGGAGGCACTGAAGGGAAACTAACTTTTGGTGACCAGCCTATCACACCACCTGAGAACCTTTAAACGAACCAGACGTGATGACAGATGAAGAAAGGGAGGCTCAGGCCCAGTAGTGGCTCAGCATTCATTTCTGGAGCAAGGATCTGTGTCCAGCTCTTTCTGAAAGCGCATGTTTTCCTATTGTTATGTCACAGTGACTACATCTGCGAATGACTTAAAGGAAAAGAAAAAAGTTGTTCACTGTTATCCATATAAAGGAACTAAATAAATATTCAAGTGGGTGGAAAAATGGTGGCGATCCTATTGGGCACAAGGAGTTTCTTATTTATTTATTTACTTATTTATTTATTTTAATATATTTCTTTATTGATTTCAGAGAGGAAGGGAGAAGGAAAGAGAGATAGAAACATCAATGATGAGAGAGAATCATTGATCGGCTGCCTCCTGCAAACCCCCTACTGGGGATCAAGCCCACAACCCAGGCATGTGCCCTCGACCGGAATCGAACCTGGGACCCTTCAGTCCACAGGCTGACGCTCCATCCACTGAGCCAAGCTGGCCAGGGCAAGGAGTTTCAAAGCATGTGCCTACATGTGAATATCATTCATCACGTATATCACTGTAGCCCTGATTACTAGAAAGTTCTTTCCAACACTCAAATAAGCCTAACTCTATCTAGTGGTCTTTCATCAAGGAACAAACCTTTGTCACCATGTTCCTTCCTTGATAAAGTTAGATTTGCACTGTTGGTGCGACCACTGCAGAGTCTGGGCTATAACCACTTATAACCTCTCTTCTCCTGAGTGATATTGGAAGACCCGATAGCTTTCCTACTGCTGCTTTTACAGGGAGCCAACTGGTTCTTTCCAGTCCTCCATCTTTATGGACCACAGTTGACAGTCTAAGAGACCCCAGAGTCCAGGCAAGAGTTTCAGGGTGGGCCTGGGAACTCCTGAAATTTTGGGCAAAATTGTTATATCTGAACAAAGAGGCATGCATCTGGAAAGAGAGCATTTCACTTTTATTAGATTTTTAATGTACCTAAGACTACCAAAATGATAGGAAATACAACTTTAATTTGATCAGCAACAAAATGGATTTAAAATATAAACTCCAAAACTGTTACTTAAAAAAAGTAAATACTCAGTAGCAATAAACTTATTGTAAATAAAAAGAAAGAATTACGTTTTTAATTCTGCCTTTCTAGTACTAGCTATACCTCAGGGTAAACAAATAGTTGCAAGAGGAAACATTTCTTTTTATGGGAAGATTCAAGCCAATAAATGATGAAAGAGTGAGAGAATTAGAGCAATACCATTCTACAATCCCTAATGAAATAACGGGTTTAAATAAAATGATCATCAATGCCTGCTGACATCCTCCAAAGACAAATAACCAGATGTGCTTCCTAATGTTCTTCCTCAAATGCTCAATACCTTTTGAATCTGAGCAACATCTAGACCAACTATTTATAGGAAATACAAGAGTCAGGGGGATATTTTAAACAACACCAGCAAACTGGGAAATGGTATAAAACAAATAATCCTATTTCTTCAACAAATACATTGCAACAAAAACAAAAAAGAAGAAATGAAAGGTTTATATTATGGAAAACAACACCTTCCTCCTGGCATCTGTGCTGAGCAGGCACATCCTCCTTGGGGAGACAATTCCTTCTGAATTACACAGGAAGTTCCATGCCAGGGACTTCTGCTCTCCCCCATCCCCTTTCCTTTCCTACATTATTACACAGGTAGGAAATTCATCAAAGCTTCAAAGGTTGGTGATAGAGAACAGGTGGTGACAAACTGATGCCCTGCAGCCCAGGTGAATTGCATCCAGGGTGAATAGCAGCATAGTGGTCAAGATGGACTTCATGCCAAAGAATGATTTTCACTTCTCAGAAAGGAAAAACAAATGATTTTCTGGTGTCTGGACTCAGACCTTGGGCACCAAAGTGGAATGCTGCACTGTTCTCAAATTCATGGGCTTTCCCTAAGTAGTTACAGTAAAGAAGAAATTGTAAATAAAAAGAAATGAAATGCCTTCAGAAATAAAGGGGAAACATGCTAGGTAGCAGAATCACTGAATGACTGAATGGAGAAGGGCTTTAGGAGATCTACAGTCCAATTGCCTTACCTAATGGGTAGAGGAGACACCCTCTACCCACCTCTCTCTCCCTACAACTCTGGAAGTCTTTGCTCTGAAAGGAGCTAGACTTCAGAGCCAGCTGGAGATGTAAATGGGCAAAGCAGGCCCAGAGAGAAAACCTGACTTGTTTTCAAGTCACAGCAAAATAGGAACAGTATTAGGCTGAGAACTCACTTCTGATTCCCTGAATGAGGCTCTTCATGTTGGTCTGATAAATATGGTATGTGGCATTCAAGGGCCATAGCCACAACTTAACCAGGTTAAGGCCTGGGTGGAGCCACCCAAGCAGGTCAGTGGAAGAGCTTCAGGGAGGCTGGCTGGCATAAAGCCACCTTGAGTACTGGCAACCTCAACCTTGGGGGGCATCCTAGGTGGATAAACTGGCACACAGGTCTTTCTGGTCTGCACTAAGGCTTTGAGGACTTGCCTGAGCTAAAAATTTTTTTTTTATTTGAAAGCAACCAGTAACATCAAGACATAGATAGGGCCTGGGCTGTCCCCTCGAGGCTATTCAGAACATTCTCCAAAGCAGGAAGGAGAATTTTGATTTGCCCTGAGCAGAAACTCCTGGAAGCTCAGTGCCAGCATCTTTCAGGTTCACCCTCTAGACTGCCCATTTGCTATAGAATTGCTCACTGCTTTACGGGTCCTGTCAAACTGCAGCTTCACACCTGAGTGTGCCTGCCAGCATGGACTGGACTGGACTCCAGCCAGTGTGACCAGAGGGCTGTGGAGGAGGCATGCCAACTGCCCCAGTGCTAGCTGACTAGGGGGCAGGCTGCCCTCCAGAGCTCAGATGGCAGCACCTGGGAACTTACAGCAAGGGCAGGACTTTACAGGCTCACCCACTGGTTCTTTCTTCACCAAATATCCCCCCTTCTCCACTCCCCCCACCCGCACCCCCACCAAAAGCCCCAAGACCTCAGGGGCAGAGGCCACAATTCTTGATGTCACATTAACCACCTTCCACCTGCCCTGCCTCTCTGCCCCTTCCCCAGGTGCAAGAATTTCCTTCCTCTCAGGGCGACTTTGGATCAAATCTCAAGGCTGAAAGACCAGCCCCAGCCCGCCCGACCAGGACGGGCCTGATGCACAGGGGTGGCCCACTCGTGCCAGGACAGCTCCACACTGTCTCCTGGGCAGCCGCCGGCCTGATACAATTGCGGCCAGATATAACTGCACACTCAGCTGGGAGGGCAGAAAGGCTGAAACCCCCACCCCGGGCCAGCAGGGAAGCATCAGCCTTTGGGTGGGGAGCAGTCAGGGCTGGGGGTCGATAGGGCTGGGGAATGAATGAATGAATGAATGAATGAATGAATGAGTGAGTGAATGAGTGAATGAGTGAACGAACGAACAGGGATGATGGCAGAGGGTGGTGGTGGTGGTGGACTACTGAGATGTCCCAAGAAGGGTGCCCTCCGCTGCCCGGACGTCCTCACCCCCATGCCCGGACCCCTCGCGCGGAGCACAGCAGCAGGGACAACGTGCCTAGCCGCGAACACCCCGCAACCTGAGAAGCGCAGCTCTTGAGCTGAGCCTGCATTTCGGCGGGCGGGAAGTGCCTGCCCTCCGGGCAGAAGGCACCCAGGCGCGTCGGGCCCCGTCCCGCCCCTCCCCTGAACAGGCAGGCGGTTTTTTTTTCGCCACTGTCTCGCCCCTGCTCAGAGCAGTCATAGATGCGCCTCCGGCCAGCGCGGGAGACCCAGCGGCCCGACTGCCACCAGCCGGTCCTCGTCCTGGCAGCCGGGAGGGCCCACCTCCTCCTGCCCATTGGTTGCCCGCACGGGACGGGCCCTGCCCATTGGCAGGTCCTTCCCCCTCTCCAGACTCAAGGTGGGGCCCAAACGCCGCACAGATCTCCACGCCCCTTTCAGGGTCTGCTCCTCCAGCCTTGCACAGCAAGGGCCTCGGGGCTCCTCCACGTTCTTCCTCTTCAGCTTTCCGAGTCTCTTCGCGGAGCTCTGCAGCAACCAATTCCAGCCCTCCCTAAATAAACCCTCCCAACACTGAACTCCAGGGTAGCTTTCCATCTCTCTCCACACCCGATTATTGAGGGCCTGAGTGGGGAATACTAGAGGCAATGGTGGAGTAAGTCACACTGGGAGCTAAATGCTGCCATGCACCTTGCCCAGAGCTGGAAACTTCACTGTGGCCCAGGGTAAGTCTGGGAGGACTGAAGACGGCCAGGAAATGAAGAGTGGGGATTGGTGGTGTTAATGGGGTGACAATGAACGGGGCTAGAGAACGGGATCAAACTCCGGTTCCCCCAACTTTTTTGGCCTGCAGGCCCCTTCCCTCCTATCCCCAGCAGGCAGAGCTTAGTCCCTGGGAGTGGTCAGGAGACGGGAAAGGTGCAAGTGGATTTGGTTCCACTCCCAAACCTCTTCTCTCCACCTCCTTCACCCAGCTGTACCACGGAGGGAGGGCATAGGAAGACGCAAGGGGCACTAACAAAGCCCAGGTTTGAAACTGTTCTGGGAACTTCGGAGCAGAATCTGTCTCAGGAGCCAGGTCTCGTCCTACAGCTCCCATCAGGGGCCTCTACTGCATGAAGGCCTAAGGGGCGGGCAGGGCAAGGGCTATTCCACTGTTTACCCACCAGAACAGGAGGAAAGGCCCTGGTCACTGCCTTCTCATCTGACTCAAACAAGCCATTATCATTTCCCCAGCTGCAGCCCTGGCCATGGCTCAGGTGGTTGGAGCATTGTCCCTTGCTTGCACCAAAGGGTCACAGGCTTGATCGTCAGGTCACACAACCAGGTTGTAGGGGAAGCAACTGATCAATGTTTCTCTCTCTCTCATCTCTCCTCTCTCTAAAAATCAATAAAGACATATCCTTGGGTGAGGATTAAAAAAAAAAAATCCCCAGCTGCAGTTTTGGGTATTGATTTTAGAGCAGTGGTTCTCAACCTTCCTGACGCCGCGACCCTTTAATACAGTTCCTCATGTTGTGGTGACCCCCAATTTCATTGTTACAAATTGAACATAATTAAAGCATAGTGATTAATCACAAAAACAATATGTAATTATATATGTGTTTTCCGATGGTCTTAGGCGACCCCTGTGAAAGGGTCGTTTGACCCCCAAAGGGGTCGCGACCCACAGGTTGAGAACCGCTGTTTTAGAGAGAAACATTACTTGCTTCCCAGCCAGGGATGGATACCAAAACCTGGGTATGTGCCCTGAAAAGAATCAAGCCCATGACACTTTGGTGCACAAAACACTCCAACCAACTGAACCACACCAGCCAGGGCTTCAGCTTTTACACAGCCGCCTGAAGGGGGCAACCTATGCAAGTCAGCTACTAACGGTTCACCTTCTAATCCAACTCACTATGCACCTCTGCACTTGGGGATGGACAGCATGGCAGGCGGCCTGAGCAGTTTGGGAGTCCCCACCAGGAGCCTCGAGGCTCATGCCCTTCGCCCTTCTCAGAGAGCGGAGATCACCACCAACCCTTTCAGAAAAGAGGCAACAAATGCTTCAGCTGCTGTTTATTGACATACAGGTAGGCTCTATAGCAACAGGCCAGAGGCGGCTGCAGTACTGGGGACAATGAAGGTGGAGGATGGAGTTTGTCTGCAGCGACAGCTGAGTGGAGTGCAGGAGCAGAGGCGCACAGTGCACAAGATGGGAGTGGGGGAGGCTGAGGGGATTGGAGAAGCAAGTGAAGGCCAGGGCCAGACAGAGTCTGCTGACACTGGAACCACTGCCCTCTCTAGCCGGCTACCTTCTGACCCAGGCCAGGCTTGGGAGTTCTCCGCGTGTCCATTTCTACAGGAACTGAATGGAGTGCACAGAGGAGAAGCAGGAGCAATTGCCCTCTATGTTCAGCTTCGGAGCCTCCAGTCCTGCACCCCGGCCTCTCTTGCTTGGGTAGGGCTGTAAGATGGACAGCCTGGCTCTGGACTCTACCTCACCTGAGCAGGGTCTTAAAAATCGCCATGCTTTACAGAGGCCTTAATCTTCTTCCCTGGAGCCCCAGCCCATTGGTGCCACACTACAGCCCCAAGTGAGCACTGCAAGCATCGCTGGCCTAAGGGGTGGATTGGGGAAGGGGAGGGGACAGGGGCTGGAGGAGGGGCTCTGGGGCCCATCACGGCACAGGCACTACACGCATGGTGTTGGTGAAGCCAGAGCCAGGACGCCACCCGGTCAGCACGATGACCACATCTCCCTTCTTGAAGAAGCCTCGGGCCTTGCCTGAAGGAAGAGAAGGTATGTGGGTGAGTAAACGCCAAGTCAGGCAGGTATGAACTTGGGACACTGCCCCACCGCCAGATAGCAAGCAGGGCTGGCTATTACCTCTTTACACCACAAGGTGGCCCCAGATTCAAAGCCAGGTAAAGGGGATGAGGGCAGTCCTGAGATTTCCCTATCACTCAGATGGCAGACTTGGCAGGGACCTTTGGACATCACTCATTTTATACACTGGAGGATGGAGACCCTTGCTCCAGGTTAGAGCTAGCTGCTTCCCCTCATTCAGTGGCACCCTACATTTACACTGGGACAAAGGCCACATCAGTACATAATCTGTGTGTGTGCCACCCCACAGTGCAGGCGCTCTGGCCAATTTTATTAAACACACACACAAAACCCAGTAATGAGCAGATGCCAAAGAATGGACAATCCTGCTTACCTAGGTCCTTTGGCTTTGGGCCCTAGACTAGAAGAGTGAGGAGACAAACTGGACTGTTTAGCCCCACGACTCAAAGGCCTTCTTCCTTCCTGGGCTCAGCCCAAGACTTCAAAGATGGGAATGGAGGAATCAGAGAGAACATTCCCACTGACAGTGGCCAGCCAGGGCTCTTGCACCCTAAGGTCTGCATGCTCCCTTTCCTTAGCATCCCAGAGAGCTCAGTGTGCAAGCACCTCCACCCCAGGCTCCAGCCCTTGCTCCCAGTCACGCACCAACATTCATGGCCAAGTTCACCCGGAGGTCCACATCCTCAGCCCAGGCGTCCTGCACTGGGTCCTTACACACCACAGGGAAGATGCCTCGGTATAGGTGGGCCTGGCGAGCTGTCTGGTGATTACGGGTCACAGCAATGATGGGAGCACGGGGGCGGTACCTGGCCACCTGGTGAGCAGACCTGAGAGGGGATGAAGGACAGGCAGAAGAGACCATTGCATAATGTTCCAGAAGCCTCCCAGGAAGCCCCTCAGGGGCTTCAACAGTTCATCTTCTAATCCAACTCACTATGCCAGCCTGAGGCTTTGGCCACTTAAACATCTATCCCCTGGGCCCCTGTGGGAATTCCCATCGCTGGGGAAGCCCCTCTTCCTGTATCCTCCACAGCATGTAGCTCCTCTTCATAGTTGTGAGACCCATTTGCCCTCCACCCCTCCTCACAGGCCCAGAAATCCTCCTGACCCAGAATGATCAGTTTCACCCACTTTCCTCCCATGGCCCATAGTTGGCAGAATGCTCCCTCCGAACTTTTCCATTCTGGCACAGGGAGGCAGCCCTCACCCAAGCTCACCAGTACCCATTTCTCTAGATGCCAGTAACTCCTACAAGCCAAGCAGCATGTGAATAGCACCTGACTCTTGACATCTGCAAAGAACAGGAACAGAGCCTACCAACCCCCTGGGAATCTACAACACAAGCTGCCTTCCATACTGTTCGACCCTCCCAACCCCATGTGGCCCCCAGGTCTCCAGGTCCTGAAATAGTCCCAGCAACTGAGCTCTAAAGATTGAGTCAAACCTGAGTATCTAAGTGAGGGCAAGACCAGGAACTGGAAGTGTGGTGTGGGAGGCTCTGGCAGGTTCCTCCGGAAGGTAGGGGACCCTCTGGAGCCCCAGTGTTGGGTACTTCCTGTATCCTTGCAGTTGCAGATGTGTCTCAGGAGTTGGAGAATAGTGTGCAGGAGTCACTGGGCCCCAGAAAGCAAGCTATGAGGACACTCAACAGGTGTCAAGGAAACTTACACCATATTACAGCAGAGAATGCCCAGCTTAAGGCCTGGCCTCTATAAGACTTTCAAAGGGAAGCAGTTGCTGAAATCAGGACAGGCTGAGAGTGAAATCCAAGAAGACAGGAGCTAAAAATAGCCAGATAGCAAAGGTTGGACCTTTTCATAAATGTCAACCCCAATGGTTGGGCTGTTTACCCTGAGCTCTCTGCTGAGGGAATCTGCATAGATCTAGTGTCTAGGTAGCCCCTCCTGCTGCTTCTTAGTGCACGGGGACTGCCTGTCTGCTCCTCTTCCAGGAAACCCTAGCTGTCCTGTGGGCAGGGACGAGGAGCATACCCCAAAACTGTCCAGGGGATCCTAAGTCCATGGCCAAACAGGCCCCAGCTTGGCTGCATGACAACATGGTGACCTTTCCCAGGCCAGAAATCACTTGTCTTTGGAGTTCAAAGATAGAGGGGGCTCATGCACCAACCAAAGGGCATGTCAGTGAACAGCACTAATTTTCCAAACCGAACTTTTAAAGAGCATACAATAACTGAAAGAAGCAAAGCTGGAGGCCTACTACCATTTTAGAAGACCAGCCTTTAAATACCAAGTAATCAATTGTAGTCAGTCTATCTGTAGTTAACAGCGAAGTCTTGATGGTATAAACTTGCTTTGGAGTCAAATGGTCCCATGCCTTTTGAGTGCTGCCTGGAGTCCTTTGAGCCCAGGGAATGGGCTCTGCTCATTCCTGGATCCTGGCCTGGGGGTTGAGGGAGCTCCTTCCCTGCAGGGTCCAGGTGGCAGGCAGCAGGTTCTTACCTTGGCTCATGTCATCTGAGCATTGCTCAATGCACTGCTCCCAGGACCCCCAAGGAAAGGTGCCACTGAGCAGGGCATTCCCAGGGAGCTGCTGCCACCTCCTACCTGCCAGACTTGGTGAGGACGATTATGGCCCCACTGCAGCACTTGAAGGAGGCCTCCACGGCGCCCACGGCGGTGGCTTCTGTGGGGTCGCTGGTAATGGGCGCCAGGCGGCGGAGTTCCTCAAATAATTGCAAGTGGTAGATGGCGGCCTCTGCCTCACGGGCAATCTAAGGGAGCAACATCCGTCCAGAGGAACGAGAGGGGGACAGAGCTTTGTCAGAGCTGTGTCACAACGGGAGAGGGAGGGGAAGAGTTGCACAGACAGCTGGTGGGGAACACATCCCTGGGTGCAAAGGCCAAAAGGAACCCAATCACGGTAGGTTCTGAGCTGACCAAGATCAAGACTCGCAGGGACCAGTCCTTCACCAGGTGCCTGTGACACCACCTGTGCCTACCGAGCTACAGTCCCTTTGGTTCTGCCCTGCCCTGAGCTCCCTTGGCTAGCTTCCTGCAGATGAAAAAAGAGGCTGTGAGCCCAGGCCTCAGGTGCAGGGCTGGGCCCTGGCTGTTTTCTAGAGCAGCTGGAGCAAGAGGCTAGTTATCCTACAGAGTTACCTGCCTTTAGGGCCCTACCTGCCAGACTCCGTCAGAACTATCAAAGCTGCTGCTAAACACTTATAAGAAGCCTCCACGCTGCCCATGGCCATGGCTTCCATGAGGTCTGTGGAGTGACGTGAGCCTCGCACAAGTTCTTCAAACAGCTGGCGGTGGAACATGGCTGCCTCAGCCTCACGAGCTATCTGCAAGGTTTAGGGGGAAGGGAGGCGAGGAAAGGGAAGGAGGAGGAAAAAAATGAGAGACAACAACATGGAAAGACAGAATGAGGAATTAATCAGAGAATAAAGAGAAGGTAACTTTAGGTTAATTGGCTAAATCTGTCCCACAGGCAGATGCAGAGGCAGGGTGACACAAGCCAGTTCAGGGGCATGTGAAGAATTTCCAGCCTCAACTGCAGCTGCTTCCCCTCCATCAGAGGGGAAATTGGTTCTTCCATTCTGGAAGGAATTCGGATTGGGGGTGGGGGTGGAGGGAGACAATATGGTGGCAGGTTCCAGGACCTGAGCATGGAAACATGTCCAGGCTGGGCCCGGGCCACTCCCTGACAGGGCTGGATCACACTGCCTCATGACACAGCTGACAGGAAGAAACAGGCCCGCCCTCCTCACACGGCTGTCCAGTTCTCCAGGGCTTCCTGCCCAGCTTCCATGGAGCACTTGGTTGGGCAGGGGGCACAGGGGTGTTCCAATGGCCTGCCATGGAAACACACTGAGCAGCGCTGGAAATTGAAAGCCATGCGGCTTCACTGCGTTCTAAGCAGGAGGGTAGAAAACTGGCAAATTTGTCAGGATGACTGAACAGCCATGTGGAGACAGATGCCTGTGGAAGCAAGTTGAACAAGACGTCTGATTAAAATCTAATGGAAAGTCATGAGAAAGCCACTGAGTTATTTACAGACCACCTACTCACATAACACTAAAAATTAGAAAGAAAATTTAAGTTTTAGAGGATTATAATGCAATCGTCAACAGCTTAGAGCAGCGGTTCTCAACCTGTGGGTCGCGACCCCTTTGGCGGTCGAACTACCCTTTCACGGGGGTCGCCTAAGATCATCCTGCATATCAGATATTTACATTACGATTCAAAACAGTAGCAACATTACAGTTATGAAGTAGCAACGAAAATAATTTTATGGTTGGGCCACAACATGAGGAACTGTATTTAAAGGGCCAGAAGGTTGAGAACCACTGGCTTAGAGAATAATGGGTGAGGGAAGAATCAGTAATATCATCTCATTAATTTGACAGATATGTGGCAGGATGCACTAGTTTTCTCTCTTCAAGAATGGAATGTATGCAGCCCAAAGGACAGGGGAGAGGAACAGAACCATACCCGGTACTGCCTAGTCCTTAGTTATAGGCCATTTACTGCATGAGTTAAGACACAGGAGAAAGGAGTTAACAGTTAAGAGAAGCTGTCAGCCAGTGTTAACTAGGGACATGGAAAGGACAGGCCAGCACCACCTGGCCTGGACCCCATAACTTATCTTATGAGCAGGGCCATGTAATCGGAGCCCTGCAGTTCTCTCTAAGGTGTCCATCTGTTATAGGGAAGATTAGGGTCTGGAAAAAATGGACATGAAGTGAGAGCCCAGAGCCTGATTCTTTGTCTCTGACCCAGACCTGGCCTTACCTCCTGTGAGATTAGAGTGTTATGGTGCAGGACAGAACACTGGCTTCAAAGTCAGATATTGGCCAAACTCAGGCTTTATATTACCATGTAATCCTCATCTATAAATTGGGTGACTTCTATATCTCACGGAGGCTATGATTACATCAGTCTACACAGGGACTTAACAGACATTTAATAATTACAGTGAATATTTAATGTTAACTTTATAATTAAACACATCCCATCTAATTCATTTTACAGATAAGGCCTTGAGACACATTAAAGTCCCTACATGTTTCATGGTTCAGTGTATCAGGTCACTCTTGTACCCGAGGCCATACATCTAAGCAAGGCAATTAGAGACTGGTGAGGTGTGGAGAGGCCCATAAATACACCAGCAGCCACTCCAGCGGTCACTGGTTCAAGGCCCACTGGAGAGAGGATGGGAGAGAGGATGGCTCAGGGTACCTGAGCATCAGAACAGCAAGTTTGTCTCACAAACGGGTGCACGGTACACAGACCTGCCAGGGACAGGATTTCCTCGTGGGGAAACCCATGGGGGATGCTGAAGACAGCCCAAAGGACAACTTTTGTGAAGACGTTTCAGTTCACCGCTGAAATGGTATGAAATTATAAATGACGTCTTCTCTGGAAGCTAGTTAAACCTAATAATTGGACACAGAAAATGGAGGAAAGGAAGATACCTAGTCCAGAGGTTCTTTTTGGGGGTTGTTTTAAATTTGCGGAAATGCAGGAGAGGAGGTGTTGCACAAAGGGCATGGGGTCCTTTGTTGATTGAAAGAGAGTAGGAAGTTAAAGACAACCCATTTCAGGGTAAGATACAAATTCACTGAGCTACACATTATAAACACTGACCTCAGACTATTATGGGCACGTTAGTTTGTAGCACTCATTTTCTGGGTATCATAACCCTGACAGCCGATCCCTACATTCACTCTTCAGTAAGCTCTAGAGCAGGAGCAGACAAACCGTGACACAGCCAGGCAGTGGGACATGCAGAGCAGAAAAGCCTTGAAAAGCTAGTTTGGGGGAAGAGTCACCTCCAAGGCTCCACCAGATGCTCTCACTCCAGGGCCAGCCAGGATCAGCCATCCTTCCACCTGTCTCTATTTGTGAACCTGTCACCTGTCACTTAAACCCCATTTTTAGTCTAGGGTGAGTGCAACAACTCAGCACAGCAGGTCCAGCTGCAGACACCATGCAAGGCCAGCTCACAGTCAACTCAGGGTGGACAACAGTCTCCAGTACAGGCCCAGAGGCCCCTGTGGGGGAGTCCCCTGTCTGTGGGACAGGTGGGGACTCAAATGGAAGCCAAACAAAGGACGGCTAGGAGCAGGAGGCCTTGGCCTTTTCCAGAGCAGGACAGAGGTACGAGGTCCTCTGGGCTGTGCAGAGGAAGAGGTACAAGTATGTTGATACTTGAGCCAAAGGAAGAAGCCAGAGTGATTGGGTTATGTCTGATGAAGGAGAACATTCCAAAACAGAGGGAAATAGGAGGGAGGATGTGGGAGGAAAGGCAGAACAGAAAAAAACAAGAGACACACACCTCCTCACTCTTGCTGCAATTTGAAGGATAATAAAAAAAGTGGGTGCAGAAGCCTAAAAGGCATTGGCTCTGTACAAGAGCTGCCTCCACCCCAGCCCGAGCCCGAGCCCGAGTCCGGGAGACAGGCAGGCCCCAAGAACTCACCAGGTGCTGCATGCGCACAGCCTCCAGGGGGTAGTCCCCTTTGGCCGTCTCTCCAGACAGCATGATGCAGTCAGCTCCATCCAGGACTGCATTGGCCACATCACTGCCCTCAGCCCGGGTGGGACGGGGCTTCTTGATCATGCTCTCCAGCATCTGGGAGGAGACAGAGCATTAATGAGACATGGCCTGGGCTGTCTTCAGAGATGAATGACTGCAAGCTGACTCCCTGAAGAGTGTGTATGTACACAGAGTATGGCTTTGTGTAGGTGCACAGGGGGAAAGGAACGTGTGTGTGTGTTTGTGACGTGGGGAAGGGTCTGTGGAAGAAACAGGGTAAGCATCTGTAGTGAGAAGAGGCACATGCCTGTGTGGCACAGATGACAGGCTTCCCAGCTCGGTTGCACCGCCCGATCATCATCTTTTGAGCAAGGAAGACCTTCTCTGTAGGAATCTCAATGCCTAGATCACCACGAGCCACCATGATTCCATCACTGGCTTCCAGGATCTCATCAAACCTGATGGAAAGGAGAAAGAGAGGTTATGTGGAACAGGGGTATGGTAATGCAAAGGAACTTTTCCTGGGATCCTCGGCCTTAGCTATCCTTGCAGAACAGCCACCCATGATGTCATCATTGATATGGAGGTGGGAGTTCCAGCTACCTCATTCCCTAGCATGGCCCAACAGTTTAGCCTGCTGGGTTTCTTCAGCACTAGTATGGACGCTTCATTAGGGACAGGCGCGGGGGTGAGGTTTCCTCTCAAGCCCCACGGGCTCATTTCTTTTCCATCTGCATCTTTTGCGGCCCCTCTGCTAGCTACACTCCCAAGGCAGGAAGGAAACCTCAGGCCTGCGAAAAGCTCCCAACACAAAGGTCTATGGCCTCTTCCAGCCCAGGAACCTGAGGGCTGCTCCTTGAGGCTGCCCCCCTCCAACTTGCAGAAGGGAAGAGGACATATGGCTCTGCTTGGCCTGGGTCCAAGGTCAGCTGGCTTACCTAACACAAAGGACATCTACACAAAGTCAAGGACCACAAGGTCACAACAGTGGGTAGGCCTGCTCCTTCCATCCTCCGCAAGCACATGCCTAATCCACGAGTAGGTCTAGGGCTGGGGTGGGCAACCCCTGGCACGCGTGCCAAACATGGCACGCCAGTTACTTTTGCTGGCACTCGAAACCCTCTCTTATAACTTCCATTTATAATTTTTTTTCTTAATATCGACTTTTTTATTTGGAAGCAGAAATTTATTGACCTTAGATTGACTTGGCAAACATTGGGGAAAAAAAGCAATTAGAGACAGGAGTACCAGAGAGAAGTGTCGAAAACGAACTATTGAGGACTTGGAATGCCATTCCAGAAAATTTTTTCTGTTTAAAAAACTTTGCAACAGCGTTACTCTCCATGTTTTCATCCACATGCGTTTGTGAATCTTTGTCCTCAGTGATGAATTTTGTTAAGTCTCGTAATAGGTGTAGCTTGATGGATGAAAGTAGTAGTTCGTGCATGTCTCGGAAGGTCACGAAATATAAACCTGGTGTAAAATCTCTGTCACCAGTGATGCAGCAGCAAAAGTCCCATTGATAATATCAAACGGAGTCATAAAGTTTTCTGTCAGACTATCAGTGTAATAAATGTAAATAAATGTATTTTTCATCATCATATACTGTTTTTGTTGCGTGAATGAATTTTATTATTTCTTCAAGGTTCTTCACTTACATACACCTTAAGAGATACCAAGTAGGTGTAATATGTTCTCAAAAAATTAGGGTTGGCACGCAGAAGAATTTTGATCCAGAGGTTTTGCTGGTTTTCGCACGCACTCACCAAAGGTTGCCCACCCCTAGTCTAGGGTTTTAGCTGCACTGAGTTATGTTTTTAGTAGGGAGCCAAAGAACAGATGTCACCACGCTGGCCACAATCATTTGACTCTAGTTGGTGGGCACTGGGGAGGTTGTGAGCTGAGCTGGGACAATCTAATCCTAGAGGAGAACCACATGTCCCCCTCCAGGAAGCTGATATCATGCCAGAGCTAGCCCGGTCACCCAGCCAGCTGCTTTCTAAGTGAAGACTAGGAAGCTATAATCTTCAGCATCAACCCCAGGCCTGAGTTTCCTTCCACACGGCCCTTTCCAAAGAGCCCGCTGCTGCCTTTCCTCTAGGTGGCACCCCATTCCAGCAAACACAGGTAGTACTCCTGGTTAGGCATGTAGCCCCATGGCTTCTGATCCTGTGAACAGTGACCCTGTCCTCTCCAAGGCTGATCCCTGGGTCTCTGGAACAATGAAAAGAAGCTGGCATTCCAATCACCTGGAAAGCTTTTTAAAAACATATACCAACGCCTTCCAATTCTCCCCTGCAGATATTCTGGTTCGGTGGGTCTGGAACAAGCTAAGGCTGTGTTCTGATGCACAGGCAGCCAGGTACCCACAGGGCACACCTGTTTCCTCGGAGAGCTGGGCTGGGGCAGAAGAAGGCGGGGACAGACGGTCGGGACTTACCTCCGAACTCCTTCATGATTTTCGATTTTGCTGATTATCTTGATGTTTTTTCCTTTTTCTCCCAGGACCTTCCTGACTTCATGGACATCAGATGCCTTGCGAATGAAAGATGCGAACACCATATCTACATTCTGCTCCACCCCAAACTTCAGATCCTGGATGTCCTTTTCTGACACGGCAGGCAGGTCCACAGCAGCCCCAGGGAGGTTCACACCCTTCTTGCTGCCCAAAGTGCCACCATTCTCCACTTCTGTGATCAGGAAGTCAGCACCTGTGTACAATGGAGTAGGTGGGGAGGCAGGGCAATGAGGGCATGTGTCCTCAACAGGAAGGGGAGAAATGAAAAGCCGCTGCCTGTCCCCAGTACAGTGAACACAGCACTGTATGGGCAGTTAGAGCCATACTGCCAGACTCCAAATCCCAATTCCACTGACTGTGTAAGCTTAGGCAAGTGAATTAATCTCTCTGTGACTCGGTTTCCTCACATGTTAAATAGGAATAATACCTCCTCATAAGGTTGTCTTAAAATTTAAACAAATTATCATGTAAAATGCTTAGACTAGTGCCTGGCACTTAAATGAGCTATCATTCCCAGAAACACTGGAGTCCTGTACATATCACATTGATGGATGGAGGAGAGAAGCAGAAAGCTCAAAGCAGTGAGGATGCATAAAAAGAAATCTTATACACTCCCCAAGAGCATGATTAAGCAGGACTCAAGTCTTTTTTTGAGGATAAGGGAGTTATTATAAAGGGAATTCCTGGGAATACAGACTCAATCTTGCTGTCAGCTGAATAAGCTACCTCTCTTCCTGTTTCCAAGAAATTTAGAGATGGAAGCCGGTTTTAAACATACCTTTCTCCTTCACCTGCAGAGAAATAAGTCCATCATCCACGTAGATCTTGCTGCCCACTTCCACCACCTTGCAAATATTCTTGTAGTCCAGCCACAGGGTGTTTTCGTCACACTTTTCCATGTAGGCGTTATCTAGAGTGATCTTGAGAGTGGCCCCTTTCTTCAGCTCCACTTCCGCGGTGCCACTCTGCAGGCAAGAGAGTAAGCCCCAGTCTAAACTTCAGAGGACAAGCAGGCCCTGGCAGGGAAAGAAATGCTTTCCTCCAGGGAACAATGCTCAAATCTTGTGTAGAAGTAACAGTAAAGATTTTTTCCTTGGGGAATAAATCATCATATTGCCTAACTTAGTATATTTCAAGGAAATAACCCCAGAAATGCCTACAATGTTCTAGTTATGCTATTTAATGATAGGGGAAAAGAGACAAATTGCTCCCCAAAGGTAGAGATTTTTTAGAGTTTTTTTAGAGTAAAAAGAGTTCCTTTTTAGTATCGTTTCTTAGCCAAGTAGATTAAATCAACATTTTTACAGCGACGAATACAACCTTCATTTATACTCCTAAACTCTGAGGAATGTGGCTTCCAGGAGGGCAGGGACAGCTGAGGACATCTCTGGGCCCCGACCCCTGCACCTTCCCCCTCTCTTCTCCCCAGGATACTCACGCCCTTGATGAGCCCAGTGCGGATCTCAGGTCCTTTAGTGTCCAGGGCCACAGCAACTGGCCGGTAAAGAATGGGATCAGAAGCAAAGCTTTCAGTGGCCGTGCGCACGTTCTTGATGGTCTCTGCATGGTACTGGGGGAAGGAGGGGCGATGATAAGCGTCCTCCCACACGCCAGGTCAGGGTCTCGCACTGGAGCTGATGCTGATCACTCAAGCAAGACCCGTGGATGCTCTAGACCTCCTCCACCATTGTCTAGTCCAGCGGTCGCCAACCTTTCTGACCTCACGGACTACCAGTGGTCCACCGATTGGCGACCGCTGGTCTAATCTCATCCATGTACTGAGTACCCGCCCTGCTTATTTCAAGCTCCTTGGCTTCCACCACTTCTACCTCAGCACTCATTCACTTCAAAGGTAAATCTTAGAAACTTTTCAGAGTATTGCCACTAAAAACCATTAAAGGCATGGGTGTAAACACGTCTCAACATAAAGAAGCCTGTGTTCCCAATTTACAATAGCTAAGATCTGGAAATAGCCCAAGTGCCCATCAGTAGATGAGCGGATAAAAAAGCTGTGGTACATTTACACCATGGAATACTATGCAGGAGTAACAAAGAAGAATCTCTTACCCTTTGAGATAGCATGGGAGGACCTGGAGAGTATCATGCTAAGTGAAATAAGTCAGTCAGAGAAAGACAAGTTTCACATGATAGCACTCATATGTGGAATCTAAGTAACAAAACAAAGTGATGGAGGGAATGGATCCAGAGACATGGCAGCATGGAACAGAGTTGGGTGGGAGGTAATCAGCCAAAGACCTTGTATGCATATATGCATAACCCATGGGCACAGACAATAGGCTGAAGGCCTGGGGGTGGGGGGGGGGGGGGCGCTGGATGGGGCCAATGGGGATAAAAGGGGACATATGGAATACTTTCAACAATAAAGAATTATTTTAAAAAAAAGAAAAAAAAAGAGTACTTCCTCTTATGCCTCTAGTTCCACTCCTCAGAAGCATTTGCAACACTTTTTTCCATTTCTTACATTGGGTATTTTCTGTTATATTTCAAAAACAAAGAGGAACTTTGCAACTATTATTCGGCCTGGTTGATTTGGTAGGGTTTATGTACTAAAATCTCTCTTTCTTTCTTCCCAATAATTTGGGGGGCAGGAGGGGAAGAGGCCTGTGTCCCCTCAATGGTTCTTTTTTTCTCAGAACTCATCAAATAAAGCAGACAACAGGAGTAAAAGGTCCAGGCGTGTGTTTGGATAATACTGGTCTGTCAATCAGATGCTGAGTAGATTTGGTAATTCTGAGCTTTTCCTCTATTGATTCCAGCTACAATTCAAACTTAAAGTTATTTACTTAAGTAACAGTGGCCCAAGCTAAATAAAAGGTGGCCTATTCCTCAGGTCATGCAGGCCTATTTCCACAATTACTTTCTAGAGACTGAAATGGAATAGGGAAACTGAAATGGAATAGTGAAAGATGGAAGTATGCCTTTCTCTGAACTAACTGCCCTTTGCTATTTTCATTTCTCCCTTGCAACAATCCTGACTTCAACCAACCTTCCTTCCTTCCTTCCTAAATAATTTTATTGATATCAGAGGAAGGGAGAGGGAAAAAGAGATAGAAACATCGATGAGAGAGAATCATTGATCAATTGCCTCCTGCACATCCCACACTGGGGATGGAGCCCACAACCCAGGCATATGCCCTGACTGGGAATCGAACCATGACCTCCTGGTTTATAGGCTGACACTCAACCACTGAGCCACTCTGGCTGGATCAATCTTCTTTCTTAAGCCCTTTCTCTTTTCCACTTGCCATTACTGTTTGACTCAAAGCTAAGATGTCAAAAGTTCTTAAAAAGTGTAATCAATATGGCATTTCTGGTAACGGAGGCACCCCATTCAGCACTGAGTGGGCCGTGTCCTTTAACCACCACTGCCCAGGAGAGTGGCTCCTGGAAGTATGAGGCCAGAGAGAGGAACTGAACCAGAGTTTAATCTCCAAGCATGATGTTGCCTAAAGCTTGTGTCTGAAAAGCCTCAGCCCCTAATTCAGGCATACTTTATAATGAGGGCCACTGGCTTTTTTGAGGTAGAGGTCCTTATTGTAAAAGTTATGAAAATTTCTATTGCCGACTTGCAATAAAATAGTACAGAATAGAATACAGGAATAGTTTAAAGGAATGGGTGTTGAATACTGAAAAAAATATCTCTTCTTCAGAATTGATGTAAGAGAATACATGAAGCACTTAGAACAGAAATGAGCACATAGTAATTATTTAATGAGTGTTACCTATTATCAACTTCTACTACACTGATCACACTTTAATCCCATTGTGAACTGTGTGTCTAGAATAAAATTTACTTGGTCAGGGTCATGATACACTACTGGGTTTAGACTGTTAAAATCAGCTCATGGCTCAATTTGTCAAATTTATTTTCTACTTCATTAAACTATTCTTTTAAGTAAATTCCTTTCTTTCACTCTTTTAAAGTTATTTTAGGTTTCCCCCCTAGTATTTTGTATTAAATATGTATTTATTTCATTTACTTTCAGACTCTTGCTTTCTGACAAGTGGATTTAAGTTTACAAATTTTCTGATTACTATATTAGACTTTATTCTCAATTTCCATAAAGATAAGCCAGAGAATGTGGCCTATATAATTTCTACTTTATAAAACTTTAGTTTTTTTTGATGCCTAATATATTTTTGAATTATTAGCATATTTTCTTTTATTTTGAAAAAATATTTTTACTAATCTCAGAGGAAGGGAGAGGAAGGGAGAGGGCGAGTAAGATAGAAACATTTAATGATGAGAGGGCATCATCAATTGGCTGCCTCCTGCACGCCTCCCACAATGGGGACTGAGTATGCAACTCGGGCATGTGCCCTGACCAGGAATCGAACCACAACCTCCTAGTTCATAGATAGACATTCAACAACAGAGCCACGCCAGCCTGGCAAACATCAGTGTTTTTAAAACGTCCAGCCTGTTTCGTCTTCCAGACGGAAAGTATAGTGTCAGTCACTGGTGACTGACATAGCACTTAACGTGTTAGATAATCAGGCATTTATGTCTTGTAGATAAAATCATATACACAAACCAATTAGATCATCAGGTATTATATTACCAAATCCACTAAGTTGGTCATCTTTTGGTAGGCTTACTGAAGTCTTCCACTGTGGCTGTGGCTTTGTTGGATGTTACCAACTGGTAAAGAACTGCATCAAACTCAATGCTGCCCTCGTGGAAAAGTTTAAACTTAGGTTGGTCAAGTCAGTATTTCTGGCCAACATAGCATTATGGGACCACATGTTCAGTAACAACACATCTTGCCCATGTGAACTTATAAAAGTGGGGGCTAGCCATAACGGGTTTGGCTCAGTGGATAGAGCGTCAGCCTGCGGACTGAAGGGTCCCGGGTTCGATTCCGGTCAAGGGCATGTACCTTGGTTGTGGGCACATCCCCAGTAGAAGGTGTGCAGGAGGCAGCTGATCGATGTTTCTCTCTCATCAATGTTTCTAACTCTACCCTTCTCCCTTCCTCTCCGTAAAAAATCAATAAAATATATATTTTTTTAAAAAGTGGGGGCTAGAGATACTGTGGTAAAGCTGTGAAGAGATCAAATGCAGCCAGTGGATATTCCTCTGTCAGAGTGAGGGAGAAAAAACAATTTCAATGTTCTGCTTAGAAGAGCATTTAAAATGTTAAAGAGTCCCAGAGGCTAGTTAAGAGCCACGATGCACAAACTATAACTTGTTTACATTACATTATGTAATATTAGAACAATTTCAGATCAGCTTCCAAAGCCCAGATCCCAGGGACAACCTCATCCTGGCCAAAAACCGAAAATAAACCCACACGAGGGACTTGGTTTTTTTTTTTTTCAATTCCAATTCTAATCTGTGAATAAGAGTTAAAGCACAGATTAGCTCCAAATGTCTCTAAGTTAAATCCCTGAGCCCGCCCCCATCCAGCAGGTGCAGCAGACAGCACTTGCCCTGGCCATTTCACGGCTGTGCGGTTTCATTTTACTGGATAGAAGAGGCCATAAAGCCCAGTTAAAGGTCAACATCTTAAACTCTATTTCTGTTCCCTCCCCTGCACACAGGAGACCCTGAATCCCTGATCTAGCAGCAGGGATCAAGTGTGAACCCATTTTCACTAATGTCTTTAGCTCTCTTTGGGCTAAGTAATTCCTGATGACTCCTGCGGAGAACCTCCTTTGGAAAATTACAGAATGTCATGGCATGTTTTAACCTGCCTGAGGTGCCTGCTGAGCACAGTTCCTCTGAACCTGGTCAGGTCTCCATGACATTTGGAGGCTGGCTACCTGCCAGGCCATAGGCTGTTTACGGAAAATGGGTTGGGAACCTATGATGAAGTCTCATGTTTCCAGAGAGGAGGAATTCACCTCTTGGATTGCTCTTTCTGAGGCTTTATTTTTAGTCTAAACTTAACACCAACTTCCAAATACCAGAGGGCAACCCCTCCCCCCCGCCCATATAGGGTAGCATTCTCTTTATTCAGAAGTCAAGAGTGGGGAAAGTTTGGCCCTAGCCATTTGGCTCAGTGGATAGAGTGTCAGCCTGTGGACCAAAGTCCCGGGATTGATTCCGATCAAGGGCACGTACGTTGGTTGCAGGCTCCTCCCCCGCCCAGGCCCTGGTCAGGCCTCATGCAAGAGGCAACCAATCGATGTTTCTCTCTGTCTTTCTCTCTTCTACTCTCCCAAAAATCAATGTAAAAATATCCTCAGGTGAGGATTAACAAAAGACAACAACAACAAAAAAGAGCAGGGGAAGTTTGGCTCATCCATTACTCTTCTTTCAATGCCAGTGTGAAATCTCAGGGCCTATGGTTGAGCCTGAAGGCTTTTAAACGGCATTCTGACCTTGGGAACAGAAGCACGAATGGAGGGCTTCCCAAGAGCTGCCTGGTCCCTGGTAAGGCTAGTGTCCACAGGTCAAGTCAGCTTGTAAACAGCCCAGCACTAATACAATCCTACCAGCTTCCTGGGAAAGTGCTAGGACTTGAACCCTTGGGAAGGGAGAGATTGGGAACACAATGCTGATGAAGTTGGGAATAAATGCCAGACAGTTAGTGCTTTGTGAGACTGACACACTACCTACTGTGCCAACAGCGCACCTGCTAGTGCTTTAAACTCAGTCCTTAACTTGCCATAGTGGAAACCCTTCTCCTGGACCTGCCTAGTTATCTTGGTCTAAACTAGGCCAGAATCAACATGTAGGGTGACCTTCTGGTTCGTCACTGCATTATGAGCTAGTACAGAAACCCTGGGTGGGAGTGTCAAGCCCTATGGCCAAGACACTTAATGGCTCAGGGAGGGTTCCAGTAGAATCCTTCCACTTTCCTTTGTGAGGACTAATGGTAGCCCAGATATGTGGGAGAACCATGGCCACTGACAAAGAAGGTCTTTGTTTAAGGAGACATGGCCAGTTGAGATGGCAGGAGAGGGGAAAAGGAGAGAAGGAATAGGCTAGTGAAGGCCATCTTCCCATTGGCTGTAAACCCCAGACTCGTTCTTGCCTGGTCCACTGGTGCCAAATAAGCACTGCATCTTACAAGCCATCTCAGTGGCCAAACTGTCTACCAAGGCTCACCTCGTGAGTTCCATGAGAAAAGTTCATGCGAGCCACATTCATTCCAGATTTAATCATCTCCTTCAACATCTCCACCGATCGGGAAGCAGGGCCTAGTGAACAAAGTTTTAAAGACATAAGTCTTAATTATTCAAAGGATTAACACTTGAAACTTGCTTAGGATTAAAGAACTCTTGATATGTTGCTCTCCCTGAAGCCAGATGTCCAACCAAAGAATCTTGGTTGCACAGAAAATGACAAGATCTTCTTGGTCTTGGAGATGATCCTACAGAGATACGCGAAGGAAGATGCCTTCTTCATTTTGCCGTTAGCAGAAACAAAGCACACTTATTCTTTACTGCAGCTTCCTATGGTCTGAGTTCCCACAAGAATCTGTGTAGAACAGTGATGGCGAACCTATGACACGCGTGTCAGAGGTGACACGTGAACTCATTTTTTTGGTTGATTTTTCTTTGTTAAATGGCATTTAAATATATAAAATAAATATCAAAAATATAAGTCTTGTTTTACTATGGTTGCAAATATCAAAAAATTTCTATATGTGACACGGCACCAGAGTTAAGTTAGGGTTTTTCAAAATGCTGACACGCTGAGCTCAAAAGGTTCGCCATCACTGATGTAGAATCTCACTCACCACCCAGCTTTGCTGCATTTATTCTTTTTAGGAGAGAAAAGATCACCTCACATGAAGCCTTGTTTTAGAGGAGGGACACACCCACTCACCAATGGTACAGATGATGCCAGTGTTCCGGGCCGTGATGGGCGGCGAATCAATGTCCAGGCGGCACATGTGCTCCAGGAACGTGTCAGCCATGGCTGCATGCAGCTGCTGCGTCTGAATGAAGGCAGTCCCGACATCGCTCTGGGGCTTCGACATGGCTTCTGAGGTCCTGGGTCCAGGGGAATTGAAGAGCACGATGAGTTTGAGAAGCCCGGGTTGTTCAACACTGCTTGGCACAGGAGGCCGTTTCCTGCTTACACATTAACTCAGTAAGCACGTTTTGGGCACAAGCCACAGGGAGCCCTGCATACTCTGACTATGTGGGTGTTCCTCAAGTCAGGCAAAGGGACCATGAGCAAGTTAAAACCTCAGACCCAATCAATGCATGTACTTCCCAGGCATCCACTGTAAGCAGATCTCCCTCACACTGGCCTAGTTTCTACCTTGACAGCTTTCCTGATAATCCTATAAATATTATCATTTTACATGCCCCAAAGGAGCTTCCTCAAAAGAAAATTGTAACCACCTTCCAGTGATATAAACAACTGACTCCTAGTTTAGAACCTCAGTAAATCTAGATCTTTGTATGATAAGTTGTCTCAAAGCTACAGATATCTGCAAAGGGTGGGGCATTCACATTGCATCTTAACAATCCCCACTCAAACTCCAAGTGATGTTCCTGGTTCTGAAGAAAACCACCACTCAGGCAGTCCTCCTAGCTCCAGAGTCCTAGATTTCCACTCACCCAAAGCACCATATAAATTCATTTGACTCGCCCAAGTAGGTCCTAGCCCACTGATAAGCAATAAAAACGAATCCCCAGGCACAAAACAAAGTCCCACTGGAATTCTGAATGCAAAATCTTTTGTCCCAGGGGTATGTACCTAAAAACCACATCTACTTTTGCTCAGGACTTTAGGATGTGCAAAGCACTTTGCATAAAATCAAGGATAACCACAATGGCTCTAGTCTAGTTCTAAAATGAGCTGTATTTGCAACAAGAGGAGATTAAAGTTGCTTGTCAAATCTTTTTCCCAACTGATTTCCTGATGCACCATCCTAACTGCCCTTTGAAGTCTGACAAGCACACCACTCCCAGTAACAAAGACCATCTGTTCCAGGTAATTAATCAGCAAAGGTTACAATCCTGACAACTGTCCTGACCTTTGCTTTTCTGCATTACTGACTTATAACTAAACTCACTCAGCCAGTTCGTTAGCTGATTGGAGACAAAGAAGTGAGAAGCTTGTGGCCAGTCCCCTGAAGAACTGTCAGGCAAGCGTGCCCACAGAAGCCGGACACTCCGCATCAGAAGGCTGTCCCTCTCCTCCAGTTCTCAGACCAAGGGCCATTCCTTCGAAAGTCCTCACGCTTAAACGCTTCGAACAAATCCCTTTTTAGCCCTGTCCTACCTCCTCCTCAGTCTCAGGGCTCCAAATACCCCCACACCTTTCCAATACGTATAACCTTACTACTTCTCCTCCTCCATCCCTGACTTTGTGGCTTCTCTGGGTGGATCCAGAAGAGCACGCAACTAAACTCATCTCTGCCATCTTTAAAAAACCTGGTAAAAGCCCCAAAAACTTTGTGACCAGTTGTGAGCAAACCTTTTGTCAGCTGTTAAAAACTAATGGCTATAAGTCTTCAACCACAGAACCTAAAACTTTTAAAATAAAAAACAAGATACCGGCTAACTATTCCACATTCCAAACACACTGTTCCTTTTCAATGTGCATTTCCTAGTAACTCCCTAATACTTACCAGGTCTCCAAAAATCAACGTCAACCCTCTCCTCCATGACCTATTTTGTTCTGTACCTTTAAGCACTTGGACATATCCCAGTGTCTGTTGAATACCTCTTCGTGTGTCTTAATGCCTCTTTGTCAAAATCAAAGTTGTACCTCCACTCTCCCGTGCCAAATCTGAGGAACTTCTGATTTACAGCAGGATGGCTGGACAGCCAAGGTCCTTGTACTTGCACTCACAGTTGAAGCAGGGCTTGCGTGCCTTCAGAACACCCAGCCAGGCTTTAATAAGTATGGCTGTTAAGGGAACATGACTGAGGAGATGTACCCTGCAGGTGGCATATGGGGCAACTGGAACACAAAGGCCTCATTGGGGCCTCCAAGTAGAGAGAGCCATCCAACCCAAAGACTGTGTCATGAACAAAATAAGGTCTGAATGACTGGGTTGGAGTAACTAACCCCACTCTTCTTTAAAAGCATCAGCTGGCCCTAACAGTTTGGCTCAGTGCGGACTGAAAGGTCCCAGGTTCGATTCTGGTCAAGGGCATGTACCTTGGTTGCAGGTACATTCCCAGTAGGGGGTGTGCAGGAGGCAGCTGATCAATGTATCTCTCTCATCGATGTTTCTAACTCTATCCCTCTCCCTTCCTCTCTGTAAAAAAATGAATAAAATATATATTAAAATAAAAGCATCAGTCTGCTCTTCACTAGACCTGAGGCATTAGGGTCTCCTTACAAAGATCTGCCTGGGGCCACTGATTACTGGTCATACCTCGTGTTCTCTGGGCTTGGGCTTCCGGTGACATAATGATCTTTGTTTGGCTCAGGGTGGCTCCTTGGCCCCACTTGCAAAGACTGCTCGGAGCTGAGTAAGGTTTTCCCTGCGGAGCTGTACAAGGATGCAGGTGTGAAAGCCGAGTATAACTAAAGCTCTTTGGGGTAATGGAAAAATTACTTTAATAACCAGGTATCCAGTTGGTAGCTGCTCCTAGAGATTCAGCTATGTTACTAAATTAAGCATACATAAAAGGGCTAGAAGGATAGCTACCCAAATATTAACAGTATGTTGTCAGGATGATAGAAGTACAGCAAAATTTTTTCTTGTCTTTATTAATGAATTTACTAATATGAAAAACTTTTATAATAAGAAAAATTACAAACATATCTCTTCAAAAACAATATATTTACAAGCATCCTGGTAAAAGTGTTGAAATTAAAAACAAATATGATACCCTGGCTGGTTTGGCTCAGTGGACAGAGCGTCAGCCTGGGGACTGAAGGGTCCTGGGTTTGATTCCAGTCAAGGGTACATGCCTAGGTTGCAGGCTCAATCCCCAGTAGGGGCCGTGCAGGAGGCAGCCGATTAATGATTCTCTCTTATCATTGATGTTTCTCTCTTCTCTCTCCTTCTCTGAAATCAATAAAAAAATGTGTGTGTGTGTGTGTATACACACACACACATATATAAATACATATAGCAAAAACAAAAAACAAACATGAATCTCCTGGTTCTATTATGCAATTGCTGTTTTATATACTTTAGGAATACCCTGTTTAAGTGTGGCAAGTAAGAAAATGCGTCTTAGGCCCTAGGTCACAATTGGACAGTTTCACCGGCTTAAGAAGGTCACCCCCGCCCCCACCACTACCCGTGTGGCTCAGGGGTTGAGCATCAACCTTGAACCAGGAGGTTATGGTTCAATTCCCCATCAGGGCACATATTGGATTGCAGGTCCGATCCCCAGGAGGGGGCGTGCAGGAGGCAACTGATGAATGATTCTCTCTCATCATTTATGTTTCTATCTCTCCCTTCCTCTCTGAAACATTAAAAAATAAAAAAAGGCCAACCTGATGCATTCAGAACCTCAAAGCAAATAAATAAAATAAAAATATTAATGATATAGTTCATAGAAAAATTTACTGCCAAAACCTGTTAGTTATGTGACCAAATCCAGCAAGCTTCTTTTCTTGTTTAGTCTGTCCTCAGGCTTCATAGCAAAATCTTTGTTACAAAGGTGTTCTGGTACAGAAGGCCTGCCTCCAGGACCAGAGAATGCCATTAGCAGATACAATTATATTGGGCTCAAACACTAACCCTATTTCACCATCTCAAATTAAATCAAGGTTTACAAGCTCTGATCTTATGTTCACCCAGTTATATTTGTTCACAAAAATAACTAATAAAAACTTATCTGGGCCGTAACCGGTTTGGCTCAGTGGATAGAGCGTCAGCCTGCGGACTGAATGGTCCCAGGTTTGATTCCGGTCAAGGGCATGTACCTGGGTTGCGGGCACATCCCCAGTAGGAGGTGTGCAGGAGGCAGCTGATCGATGTATCTCTCTCATCGATGTTTCTAACTCTATCTCTCTCTCTGTAAAAAATCAATAAAATATATTTTAAAAAAACCTTATCTGGTATTTGAGTGGAAACACATACCAGCAATAAAAAAAAACCTTGCTTATCAGCAAGCGAGACCAGACTCCTACAAGGTCTCAGCATGTTCTTAAAGGCTTCTACCAAACCAGAGACCTCATGCTTTATGCCTGGCTCAGCAACTAGCTGGTCTCCCCTGCCCGTCTCCAAGGACCTCCAGGAACCTCTTCTCCAGAGGACAAGCTGCCAATCCCACCCACCACCTAGAATTCTGCCTAAAACACTTTCTGGAAAGCCAGTCCTGGTTTCGCAGGGCCTGCCTCTGGGAAGAACTCCCTTCCTCATGCTGGCCGCCTGGACAATGCCTGCCAGGACATTCTGCCCAGCCCTGTCAGGCTGACTCACTACTGCATCCTCCTCCTTGGGAGGCACAGACATGCAGAGCCAACCTCCGGGCAGCAGTGGAAGCCCGGTGTATCCACTGAGGGCGGGAAACGCCGTGCCCAGGTACAGGAGCTTTATTCTTGAGCCTGAGGCCCTGCAGTAGGATCTTCCTCAGAGCCATTTCTCCTGTATTGGAAACAAGACACCATCAGAGGCCTCAGGACAGGCTGACAGGACAGAGTAGGCAGTCAGCTCAGCTCCAGGTGCTCCTATTTCCACCTTTTCTTTCTTCTCAAGTGGCTCCTGGCTCTCTAAAGCTATAGTGTCATTTGTGCCACTCTTCAGAAACCAGCAGGGAGTTGGGGGATTCATACAAAAAACCCAAACGTGCCCTGACCGGTTTGGCTCAGTGGATAGAGCGTCAGCCTGAGGACTGAAGGGTCCCAGATTCGATTCCGGTCAAGGGCATGTATCTTGGTTGCGGGCACATCCCCAGTAGGGAGTGTGCAGGAGGCAGCTGGTCGATGTTTCTCTCTCATCAATGATTATAGCCTTCTATCCCTCTCCCTTCCTCTCTGTAAAAACATCAATAAAATATATTTTAAAAACAAAACAAAAAACCAACATTTCTTAGAGCCTATACTGTAGGCAAGCTGTTCTGGGAAAGATTCACAGTTCACTCCACCAATTCTATGTCTCACAAAGGCCCAAATCATTCTGCCCTAGTAAACAGCCTGGCCTATAAACTTACCCATGCAAATGCCAATTTTTAACCAGCCAGGAATTTCTGCACCGATTTTGCTTTAATGCCAATCTGGCCACACAGACTGACCCAATAATGATGACGCCTGATGCCTACAATTGTCTTCCTCGCTCTCACATCCGTTTCCTACTTGGGCCTCCAAGTCTCTGAGCCAGCATGAAGGCCTTTCAATTCCCAAATCTGCAGAAGATCAGCATTCATTGCAAAGTTTACATCACAACATGGTGGACAAGGCTTCAGGCCAGCCTGCTCCCTAGCTCTCTCCCCAGAGATGGAGCAGAGAAATATAACTCCCAAGGGTGGCCCTCATCTGACGATGGCAGCAAGAAGATGCAAATGGGCACTGGGCCAGCCACAGAACCTAGGGTCTGGAGTGAATGGGCATGCATCCTGATGTAGTTAGAGTAATGAAACAGTGTATTTGCATACAGAGTGGGTTATGGAGGATAAACAATTTTTAACTAAGAAATGTGAATCAGAAGTCTGTGCTGCCCTCAGCAGGCCCATAACAGAAAGCAAAGTCTAGTTTACCTGGTTACACAGAATGAACCCACCTGTGGGTTCAAGTAAAATTCCCTTGCTTTAAAAAAAAAAAAAAAATTCCCTTGCTTTTATTTATTCAGGGCTAGAACGAAGTGACTAAGCAGGAGCCTAAGGTCCTTTTTCAAACTGGAGTGTGGAATAGGTCACAAAAGCTGACAACGAAAGGGCCCAACCCCAAATGGAACAGACAACTCCAGGGCAGAAGTCCCAAATCAGGGAAACCTCCTGTCCTCGGATGCCAAGGATTTCCTGGTTTGATTGTACATGCTCAGAGCAGAGGACCTGTTTCAGCCACCGGAGGAAGTCTGGATGAAGCTTTGCTGCGTTACGGTGCTTCCTACTGGGCTTTAGGTAATGAGGCAGTGCTTCCAGGCATGGGATTCATATTTTGGTTTAGGGCTCTTCCAAGTCAGGTACAACCAGGCTGGGTGGTGGCCTCAGCATTTAGAGGAGCCGACCTGCATCATAGCTGGAGGGAGAAAGGGAGGGAGGGAAGGAAGGCAGTGCCAGCTGACCGAGAGCACTGACCTAGTTAGTGTGACTGGTCTTCCTACAGTGACCTTAATAGGTTAACTTCTTTTTTTGTTTTGAACTAAAGAAATATTAACATCTGTATTTCTACTAACATCTGTATTTCTGCCACCCAGAACTGACCATTAACTTCTTTTTAGACTTTTAAAAAAACAATTACAATTTTATAGATTATTTTTCTCCATCCCCAGGTCTCTTCACCTCTTCCACACCCCATCAAAAACATTGACACCAACCAATATCACGCATTTTTTATCCTTCTAGTTCATTTAAGTGTGTCCATAGCTATACCGAGCCCCGTAATATTGCTGTTCTCTAAAATGCCCTAAATAGTATACTGTACAAATATCACATTTGGTTTTTCATTCAGCACATTTAACATCTATCTAGTTGATATACAGATCTAATAAATTCATGTGAACTACTACACCAGCCCACTGCACAGCGAAATGCTTTATTTATGTATTCCCTTACTGGTTGGCCATTCCTCCCCCCCCCACCCCTTGCCCACCCCCATTATGCCAATTTTCCTCAGCTTTCAATACTGTAACTTTCCTAGTATGTGTCTCATTGTGCAGGTGTGAGCTTCGATATACCTAGAAATAAAATTCCTGGGCCACAGGGTATGCTTATTTTCTACTTTACTAAATATTGCTGAATTGCTCTCCAAAGTGGTTCTATCCATTTACAATAACCAGTATGTCCGCTCTTGCCTTACCACCCCTTCGCCAACATTTGATACCATCTGATGGGTAACTTTTGTGAGTCTGCTTTCTAAAATAGTAACAAAAGAGGGATATTAGATATCAAGTCTTTACCTCCCTACATTTTACCTAGATCAAAGCTCCAGGGCTTCTCCAAATGTGCACGGCTTTGCCTCATACCAAACCGACTCTGACTCACACCTGAGACAGGAGAGACACCTGCTGTCTAAACTGAAAGAAATATTACCTCTCTGTAGGTTGATTAAAGATGTTTAGGAGGGATGGGGCTACTTTCAGAAACATTTTTGGACTGTATCAGCTAACCTGCCTCATGCTCAGAAACGCTATGACCAGCAACCTCCCTGCCTTATCACAGGGGGGTCCTGGCGTCTCCCCACCACAGCCCCTGCCTGACTTCCAAACACAGCTTGCTGACATCAGGAAAGAGGCTTAAAGCGCCAGAGGAACTTTGCCTGTGGTCAGAAGTGGGGGAGGTTAGTCTCAGAGGCCACCAGAGGTACTGCAGTCTCGCTCTCCTACGTGCAGACTGGCACGAACCACTGCGGGGGTGGAGCAGCACTGCTCCGTGGCCCCGCCAGGCTGCACTACACCACCTACCACCCCCTTTGGCTCACCTTTCCCCAAAAAGCTTCTTTGACAAAGTACTGAAGAAGCAGACTATTCATTTATTTAGTCTAAGGCTGCCTCTCAGAAAATGTATGGTGGCATTAAGAATGGTCTTCATTTAACTCTATCCCAATCTGTACCAGAATGTGATGCTTAAAGTGATGACTCAAGGTACTATAAGACTTTTTACCAAATAAATCACTTATACATCTCATAAGATTGCAAGAAAACTCTGCTCACATTCTGTGGTTGTGCCAGTTAATTGGGATTTCATCTTTTGGATCCTCAAAATGATTCAGAAATAACAATAATGTCAAATGAGTCACTTTCCCCACCTTGATCTCAGCCTTAGCTCTGGGTCAGAATAACACCTCCTGACATGTCTTCATAAAAGCTGAAGCAAAATAGATTAAAACTCATGTAGTATGAGTTTTTAATGCAAGAGTGGCATTTTTCTACCTTCCCACTCACAACCATTTCCTCATTTCTTCCATTGCCTCATCATTAAGAAATAAACAGTTTTAAAAAATAAAATGGTTTTTCCTATGACTCCACATTGATGTCCCAACATTCAAGGCTCAGAAATAACTCCCATAGGTGCTAGCTGTTTGGAGTCACAGCTACCAAATTTACCAAATCACTGAGGATACATTTCTTAAAGACCTACTAATGCTCTTGGTTAAACTGTAAATTCAACACTAAATTTACTTCTAATGCAGTGATTAAAATGAGAGCAGCTGTAGTAGACAGGAAGATTCTAATGTCCATATCTTCTGGCTCAAATCCAGTAATTCAGAAATGAGTTCAAGGACATTCTTTCAGGTCTTATTCATATCTACTACAGCCCTTATCTCAAGAGGTGGCCACACCCACCACAGAAGGCTCTGGAATGTGCACAGACTGGGTAGAGGTCTCTGCTGCACTGCACTTCTGCTCTTAGAGGGCAGTACTGAGCCGGGGACCTGGACCAGCCACTTTTCACTTGGCTGAGATATTTTTAACTAGGGCAAATGCATATTTCATTATTTGACTCACTGAAAGGGGAGAGGGGACTTTTTAAACCTGCAAAGATCATAACATAGTTTCCCACTCACCCAACGAAGAGAATTCTCTCAAAAGCAGTTAGGTTGAAAGGTTGAGTCATCTTCCCCACAGAGCCTCCGCACCCCCACCCCCAAAGATGCTGATAGTAACATACCCAGCCCTTCTGAACAGCCCCACTGTATTCCCAGCAGCATCCTTGAATAACCAGAGGACAAATTATTTGCTAACAATGCTAGAGTGGGAGTCCTGACCTAGGCCCTCCTAACACCCAAGGGAGTGGCCACACCTCCAGTACAGCCAGGAGGGGCTACTGCCATCCTTATCTCACCCTTACCAGCTGGCTGGGCAAATCCTAGAATCTAGGCAAGTTGGGAGTAAAAGGTAAAGATTTCAGTCTTGGGGTTGCAAGTTTGTTTCTTTTCTTATAGCCAAACACTAAAGACTGAAGTCCCCCACCCCCTTGCCTTTTTGTCAAGAGGTCCTTATTCTCAGGGGATGAAAAACCCATTGCAAATGGAGAGTTTCAAAGTAACGCTATTAGTTACTTTGTAAACACTGTGTACCAGGGTCCCTGAGGAGATATCTGGCTTTAGAGACTCCCAAGGATAACTATGAACTGTGTATGGGGATGGCATGAAGAGCCTTCGTGCCCAATTATGTATTAATTTGTTCAGTGACTAAAAGTATACATTTGGAGGCATTTCTGAGATCTCACCATAGATTAGGCAGTGCACTGACTATTCAACGTGGTGTGTGTGTGTGTATGTCTAAAAACCAGTCTTTCCAACAATCAGGAGAAAAACGTTACTCCAGGTTCCTACAGGGAAAACTGAGGTCCTGAGGCCGAATTCCTTTCATTATTCTTATCAGTATGTTAATGAGTCAAGCCTAATCTTAAAAGCCTGCTGACAACTTCCCAATGCCTCTATCCATCAGGCTCTCTGGTACTGGAGAGGAGCAATATCCTGTTTTGAAGACCTGCATAAGAAGTCTTTCCATGACCTTGCCTTTACATAACCTTCAGACCATAAGGTGCTTTCCTACTTATTCAAACTCAGTGTGATGCCAGCTCGTGAGGCCTCCTGGCACCCGCCACCCGCTTCCCCGAGCAGGAAGGGCGTCCCTTCCTCACCACACAACCAGCGTGAGTTCTCCAGTAAGAATGTGAACACTGTGGACTACGGCCGATCCAGTCATCCCGGTCTCCATCCCTTTCCCCCAAACAACTCCCAGCAGTTTTTATTGAGTGAACGCGGTCCGTGGCACCCAGCCCACACCTACTCCATCCCATCCCGCGCCCCAATCCGGAGCATCTGTTAATTAAGCAACGGGAAGCAGAGGCGTGGCCTCCGCCGCCTGCGCGGCAGACCGCGCTG
>NW_006282518.1:221756-226795 GCF_000327345.1 Myotis davidii | reverse complement strand
GCAGCAGCCACGCACCAGTGGGCCCCGCTCCTGACTTGTCTCCTCATGTTCTCGCCTGAGTCACAGGATGTCTTATCCCTGCAGAAGTAATTAAAGATACGCTGGGAGACAGCGAACCATTGCAACTCTCCCTTCAGCGGCGAGGCTGCACCCGGCCAAACCTGCCCATCGGGGGCCACGCGCCCGGGGCTCCAGGAGAGCCCGAGACGGATGCGTGATGGAGAAGGGACTGGGCAGAGATGGGCGATGGGGGCGGGGAGTAGACGGACGTGACCAGACGGAGTGGGAGGGGCGAGGACCGCGCGGCGCGGAGGACAAGGATGCGGAGGAGCAGACGTGACCCGAATGGAGGGGAGGGGCGAGAAGCGGAGCATGAATGGGGCAGGGGTGGGTGTGCAGAGGAGAGGGCACGAGGACGTGCGAGGGGAGGAACGGCGGCGGGGGCGAGCTAGAGAACTTTCATGGAGAGATTACAAGGAAAGCATCAGAATGAGGGGTAACGGGCAGGTTGAAGATGAGGAGGCGAAAGGCATCGTACTACGGGGGAAGGGGAGGAGGCGAGCAAGGGAGCGGGAAGGGGAGAAAGGGAGCGGGGAGCAGATTAGGAGGGAAAGTGGGTAGCGAGGATGGGGCCAGAATGAGAGTAGGGACTGAGGCAGGAAAGGGGCTGGCTGACCCATCTGACTTTGGAAGAAACGGGAGCTGGGGGCTCTGAAGAACAGGCCCTGGGTGCGAGCAGCTTCTCTCCCCCAGCCCCACCAGGTCCAAGATGCCCAGGATCCAACACCGCCGTGGAATGGGTGCCAGGAATCCGCACGAGCCGGGCCGACGGGGTCCAGGTGGGCATGCATGGCGCAACCTCGGCCCCCGCTCACCTCTGGCGTGGTCCGACTGGAGCTGCAGCTGGGAGGTGCCGAGGCTCCGGAGGCGTCACTCCTGTGCAGACTCGGCTGTCTCTGCCTCAAGGTTATCCCGACAGTAGGGCCGCCGCAATCCCTCCGCCGCCCCGCCCCCGACCCAATCCTGGCTTCCCGCTCGCCCGGCCCGCCCTTCTGCGTGCTCACGGGGAGCAGTCATTCAGAAGGAAGTGCCGCAAGGCCGGAACGGGCCTGCAGGTTGCCCTTTTGGGGAGGACTATATTCTGTGGCGGAAGGACACTGTACATTGACTCACGGTGACGCTCGGTGGAGGCCAATGAGGAAGCGAAGAGGCGGCAGGATCCGCCCTCGGAGCCCCGCAGACCTCCCCCTCCCCCCCAGACCCTCGGGCGCCTTGGCCACCTGTTGCCGCCAATTAGCGCGTTGAGGAGGGCTCCTCTCTGGACCCTCGGTCCAGGCCACCCTGATGCCCTGGCCTATTGGGGCAGTACCCAGATACAGGGGTCCCCGGCAGCATTCCCTCAGCGCCGCCCCACCCCTCCGGATGCCCATTCTAACGCACACCTCGGAGACTGAGCTGAAAAGGAGGTTGGGGAGCCTGAGATGGGATCAGAAGGTGGGGAGAGATGGAGATCGTGGGCTGGTTGGAGGTTGGGCCCTCCTTTGGGGTGCTCGGACTCGGGAGTGGGGGAAGGGAGAACTGGGGAGGGCGCAATGTACTTGGAGCGCGAGCGCAAGGCCCTTCCGTTCTTAGGGTCAGGAAGCACAAATTGGGGCCATGTGAATACTTTAGTAGGGCTGAAATCCCTGAGAGTAGAAATCCTATAGAAGGTATTAATATTAGTGCAGAACTGACCATCAGGAAATACTAAGTCAGAATATGAGAGCCAATGATCTTTGCTAGAGTCAGCACTTCTGTTTTCAACTTGTATATTTATATCAATATTGTTGTTTTTCTTACATTTTCTCCAAGGCATTTTCCAGTTTCTCAGTAATTGGCTAACAACCAGTGATAACAGAAGTTGCATCAGGAAACAATTGTAAACCCTTGCCTTTATTCAGCGAAGTTTTGAGAGCAGATACAATGTTGCTTCATTAAAAATCGTTCAGACTCTTCTTTTAGGTTCTTTGCTTTTCCTGGAAAATTAGACCAATGGATGTGACCTGCTCAGGCAGACACTGCTTGCAGCTGAATCACAGGCCTCCATTCTGCTTTCCTTTAGCTCAGATAAGCTGGGAGGAAAAAACGAGCCCAAAAGTAAATTTCTGTTTGAGATAAAATTTTTCAATTTTTTCTGTGAGCCTATTTGGGTCCTTTAGTTGAAGACAGGACATAAATGCTTGTTTATTGAAGTGGTGAGAGCACATGAAGTTGTTGAAAGAAAAAAAGGCCATGCCCTACCAGGAGAATCATATTCTTCCCTGCTCAGAGAGAGAGGAATGGCCTAAGTGGCCCTCTCTGGCTCCTTAGATAGGTAGTGGTGGACAACTCTGGAGGTATGGGGGGATAGTGATCTGGTCAATGTTGTACGATGTTGCATTTTTAAGTTCTAAATCTAGATATACAGTGGAACCTTGGTTCTTGAACATAACTTGTTCTGGAAGTCTGTTCAAGAAGTGATTTGTTTGAAAACCAAATCATTTTTTTCCCATCAGAAATAATGCAAGTTGAATTAATCCTTTCCACACCCACAAATGATTCCGTTTTAATCTTTCTTATATACTGTTTAATCTATAAATAAACACTTCTCTTCTTAAATTTATCAAACCTCCCTCTACTAGCCTTAAATAAAGTTCTTTCAGCACACGTCCCAGGGGTGTTTTTCAGCACGGAACATCTTTGCTTACTCATACATCTCTGCCTCCGAAATGCTGTCAGTCTACTTTTGGATTAAAATGTTTTTCCAGCCCTAGCTGGTTTGGCTCAGTGGATAGAGCGTTGGACTGGGAACTGAAGGACCCCAGGTTCGATTTGGGTCAGGGGTGCATGACCGAGTTGGGGGCTCGATCCCCAGTTGGGGGCCTGGAGGAGGTAGCCAATCAATGATTCTCTCTCATCTTTGATATTTCTCTCTCTCCCTCTCCCTTCCTCTCTGAAATCAATAAAAATATATTTTTTAAATGTTTTTCCAAATCTGTAAGTTTTTCTACCTCCTCAATTGTATATGGTCATTGTTTCTTTCACACCCTTAGCAACATTAGCAGTCTTGATGGCCTCCTTACATTTTAAAATTGTGCTAGCAACAAAATTTCGCCAGCAACAAAAGCATTCTCTCCTTGTTGCCAGACAGATGCTGTCATGCTGAGGTATCAGCATGAAAAGGTTGTCAGGTCGAAAACCAAAACCGAAGCTTTGGTTCAACAACCGAGACATTTTTTCTGTGAACAACTTGGTCGAGATAAAAGATGTTTGAGAACTGAGGTTTGACTGTATTTCCAAGATTGAAATGCACATTTATTAAACTAGAGAGTTGGTTGCAAACTATTGGTTACAGATGTTGATCATCCAATAGTTATAAAAATGCTGTCCATGAAACTCTGGCAGAGACAAATGCAGCATATCCTTGCTTACATTAGATGCATATTGAAAATTTGTCACATTGAGTTTAAGTTGATTGTCATTTTGCTGAAAAGTAGCATAGTATAGAAGAAAGCTTGTGTTTCATCGATATATCTTAGTTACAATTCTATTCACTAGCCCTATGACTATTCCTGGAATTTAATGTGTAAGAGTCCAGTTCCTTAAAAGTAAGTTGAACAATGGACACAGACAGTAGGGGATGAGGACATGTGCTGGGGGTTGGGAGCGGCCGGGGAGAGGTCAATGGGGGGAAAAGGAGACTCATGTAATACTTTAAACCAGCGGTTGCCAACCTTTTGGACCTCACGAACCACCAGTGGTCCGCAGACCCCCAGTTGGTGACCAATGCTTTAAACAATAAAGAATTTAAATTAAGAAAAAGGAAATAAAAATTTTTAAAAAAGTAAACTGAAGACAATTCCTGCTTCATAGGATGGGGTTTGATCAGATGATGTCAGCACAAGGCCCAATAGGCATCCTCTTTCTTTGGGAATTGACTTGTTTGGGAGGGTTGTTCTTGTGACTAGTGCCAGGACATCTTTCTGAATCCAATTAACTCAGTTTGCTTTTCTATTGGCCATCCTCCTGAATCTTCACTTCTACCAACCCAGCAACAAGTAATCCCAGGACTACAGGAAACTGGAAAGTTGAGGAAGGACAGACTCTCCTGGAGGCCAGGCCCCTCTCCCTAGAGCCAGTCCTTCCACTGTGCTCCCTGACCTAGCAGGATGGGAGGGGTGGCCGCTAGATTCACTGGTCTGGGTGTGAATGAGATATAGATTGCTGTTACCTGTTTGGATTCTGGGCCACAGAACCACATAATCTGGAGTTTAATGGCTTAACTCTCAAAGGGCATTTGGAGTTACTGATGGGGTAGGTGTGTCACCAAACGATACTAGCTCCAATCTTGGAGCCCAAAGATGAACTTTGACCCTAGTTATAGGCTTTACCATTATGTGACCTGTTGGCCTCTACCTGAAACAGCAATATTATTTCTCTCTCAGGACGATACAGATTTCCAGAGCAGCCTATAGGCCCTGAATGTCAGGTTTAAAGCAGAAGTATTTTAACTTTGGCCTTTATATGCCCTTTCCAGAGCCAGACCAAGTAGACATTTACATTTATTCAATGTCTTCCTTTAGACTCCCAAGATCTCTTCAGGCCCACCAGGGTAGCACAAAATCTTAATTCCAGAGTTCCCTCCAGAAAATCCAAGATGGAAGAGAAAGTTGGCCTTTTGGAGTTAAGGATAAAGGGAAAACAGGTTTCATGGAGGAAGAGATGGAGGGTTAGTCAGGACAGAGATGGGTATAGGAAGGCCATTCCAGGGGAAAGAAACAGTAAAGAACGTGTTCTGAATGCAGCCATATATCTGGTGCCCCCTTGAAGAAATGCCCCATCAGCACTTAGAAGCAAGAGGGCTGAAGCAGAAATACTGCTTCAGCCAACATGACCCTGTCGGCTGAAGTAACCACCAGCAATCTTTTTCTAGTCCAGGAATGCTAGGGCTCACAGGACAAGCCTCCTTAGGCAGGTTAACCTATCCACCAAACCACTCCCTTGGAGGCCCTTTTCCCTAC
>NW_006282518.1:220471-221733 GCF_000327345.1 Myotis davidii | reverse complement strand
CAAGTGTAGCCAGAACTCAGGCTTCCTAAGATGCGAATGTAAGCAGATCCCATCTCCCAAAAGTAATCAAGATTTGGAGAACTGACCAAGAAAGGTATCAGTGAACAATGGATCAAGTGCCCCCTTTCCCCAGGAAGTCCTGTTGCAAATCAACCGTCTGCCTTTTCCTTGTCACCTTGCTTCTGTTAGGGGCAAAGATAGAATACTGGGGACTAGCTATAGTTGTGGGGAATATTAATCATGCTCTGTTAACCATGAATGCCTTGTGTTGGTTAAAGAAGGGACATTCTGAGGACAACCAAGATGGCAGCATAGGTAAACACCTGAACTTGCTGCCGCTTACAACCACATTAAAACTACAACTAAGAGACAAAATGAATAGCATCCAGACCTATGGGAAGGCTGACTAAGTGGAAATTCTACCACTAGAAGGAAAGAGAAAAGTGCATTGAGTCCGGTAGGAGGTGCAGAGGTGTGGAACTGTGGAGGTACAGAGGTGTGCACGAAAGGGGCTGGCAGCTGGGTACGCTGTTGTCTTTTTCAACCGGGAGGGAGATACAAGCTCCCGACTGCTCTGAAATCCAGTTCTGGGTGAGAATCTGGGGACCCAGACACATACGGAGAGAAACTACTGTCTTGCATTGGGCCTGAACATGAGGGCGGCTTTTTCACAGAGGTACTTGCAGCGTTCATAGTTCCTGCACAGGGCTGAGGGACATAGAGACCCAAGGACCTATCGGGAGAGGGCCAACGGCAACAATTGCTGTTTGTACCGCCTGAGACTCCCTGAGACCACGCCCCACTCAATTTACAACCCTACCCAAGCTGTGGGCAAAGGCTTTTGCATACTAATGGCCTGGCCATTCTCTGCCTAAAAACCTGTCAAACTGCAGCTGGGTCAGAGAAACCCAGAGCTTCCAAAAGGCCTAAGGCTCTTCAGCAGACTGCATTACTTCACAGCTATGCCTCATCTGGGCACCTCCAAACCCCAAACAAAGAGGAGGAATCTGCAGATCTCTCTGTAGCTCCTGCTGGGTAGCCTCAGGCAGTGGGTGACTTTGCACCCACTAGGACAGTGATGGCGAACCTCTTGAGCTCTGCGTGTCAGCATTGTGAAAAACCCTAACTTAACTCTGGTGCCATGTCACATAGAAATTTTTTTGATATTTGCAACCATAGTAAAACAAAGACTTATATTTTTGATATTTATTTTATATATTTAAATGCCATTTAACAAAGAAAAATCAACCAAAAAAATGAGT
>NW_006282518.1:217704-219790 GCF_000327345.1 Myotis davidii | reverse complement strand
CCCCCCTCCACTGTGTGTGACTCCGACCCCACGCATTTGTCAGAACTGAGGGGAGTGGATCTGGCCATGTGCAACTTCATAAATAACCAAACATTTTAAAAACAGCAGCAAAGAGAAAGAAGATTAAGACATTTCCAAAAGGAACATGGATGGGCAAAGTATGAATCAAAATATTTTGGAGCCCAGCTGGCGTAGGAACGATTTCCCATCAGGGCACATGCTCAGGTTGTGGGCTCCATCCCCAGTGGGGAGTGTGCAGGAGGCAGTCGATCCATGATTCTCTCCCATCATTGATGTTCCTCTCTCTCCATTCCCAATAATCTGAACAATAAAGATTTATTTTTAAATAAATAAATAAATAAATAAAATAAAGAAGGGACATTCTGACCTGGCTGGGAGTTGTATGCCCCTAGGACCTAGGAGTCAACCTTGGAACCATTCTTATTCAGGAACTGCCTGTTATCATGGAAAGATTAACAACCTTGTTGCCCAAACAATGGAGTCTCATCCCAGCCTCCTACTTCCTCGTGTAACCTTTGTCCTACGCTATATAAGCAGCTGGCCTATGGAGGGCTGCAGAGCAGATTTTTGTGGATGACCTGCTGTTCTCCCATACTGCTGGCAGTATTGGAATAAACAGTCACATATGATTCAACCCTGTCTTTGCTTAATTGGCTCAAGTAGTGACAGGCAGCATGGACCCACTGATTGTCCAGTTACACTTCTGGTCTCTACCTCCCTACTCACTGGCTACCAGCTAACCTGACCCACTTAGCCCAAAAATGACAGCTAGGATTAAGGAAACTTTGGTCCCTCTACTAAATAAAATCATTTTGGTAGACAATGCTTTAATTTAGGGTGGCATATTTGGCCTCATTGCAGGGGGGTCTGAAATATATATGGAAAGTCCTATACTCCAGAGAGAATGATGCCCTTTCAAATAAATTAAGCCCGGCTGGTGTGGCTCAATGGTTGAGCATGGACCTATAAACCAGGTCATGGTTTGATCCCTGGTCAGGGAAAAGGCCCAGGTTGTGGCCTCTATCCCCAGTATGGGGTGTGCAGGAGGCAGCTGATCAATAATTCTCTCTCATCATTGATGTTTCTATTTCTCCTCCCTCTCTGAAATCAATAAAAATATATTAAAAATAACAACAACAAAAACCAAACATAAATGAATTAAATCTACTTTATTCCCACCCTTTTTGGGAGGAGGGCTCTGGGGGAATTCTGTGACCCATGAGTTCCTTCCCATCACTCCTAAATTGGGCCCAGAGCTGAGACATTTTCCAAACCTCCAGCTCAGAATTCATCCTGGGAGAGCTAGTAAGTAACCCAGTTATGACTCAGCACCAGATTCTTCCCTTCCTCTCCCCACAGGCTAGAATGAAAGGCAGAATCAAGCAGGAGGCTCCTCCCCTGTGGATGGCTATATCCTCACCACAAACTGAGTCATGGCCACACCCTACATGGATGGAAAATCACCATGAGAGAGAAAGAGAAAGTTAAGCTCCCAGGGTTTTTGAGTTCTCATTCCAGAAATCACAGCCATCTACTCTCCACCTGAAACTGATTGAGGAAAATAGTTCTTTTCCTGGCCCTGGGCCCTATCCCTAACTAAGCATGTCCAGGTCTCAATGAAGTAGGGTTACTTGAACCCAGGACTATATGAAAGGTAGGAGGCCACTGTCAACATCTGTGTGCAGTATTAGTAATAGCCTTGGCCTCTGTGAAGGACAATGTCTTGTTCAAACCTGGGTTTCACACCCCCCTCCTCCAAGGTAGCCAGGTGTGGGTGGGGGAAAGGGGCAATATTCCCCCAACTCCTCCTCCAGGCTGTGGGAGGATTCCACTCTAGAAACTCATGGCCCCATCTAGCAAGTTCCCCTGCAATAAAGGCATTCTTGTTATAGGGTTTTAATCAGATTTATTTTATACCACACACGTTTAAAATTTTTTTTTAATATATTTTATTGATTTTTACAGAGAGGAAGGGAGAGAGAGATAGAAAGTCAGAAACATCGATCAGCTGCCTCCTGCACATCCCCCCCTGGGGATATGTCTGCAACCCAGGCACATGCCCCCG
>NW_006282518.1:208931-216270 GCF_000327345.1 Myotis davidii | reverse complement strand
CGGAATCGAACCTGGGACCTTTCAGTCCGCAGGCCGACGCTCTATCCACTGAGCCAAACCGGTTTCGGCTAAATCTTTGTTTTATTATGGTTGCAAATATCAAAAAATTTCTATATGTGACACAGCACCAGAGTTAAGTTAGGGTTTTTCAAAATGCTGACATGCCGAGCTCAAAAGGTTCGCCATCACTGCTTTAAGGTCTGTACGCAAGTCGACCAATTTTATCACAGGGTAATTGGTGAGAAAAACAGTTAAGTTCCTAAGTTATCTCATCAACATCATAAAGACATGTTCTTTGAGGACTTGCTTAATATCATTACAATTTTTTGGCCAAACAAAAAGATCATCATGCATATTTTTTTTTTAAAAAAACAGACACCCATGAGACTAGCTTAGGAATTTGCATTTCTCAGGTAACATACCCTATCTGTTCACTACTTCTCATTCCATCATTTACTAGTACTTGCTCTGTCAAAGAAAAAGAAGAAATGCTTATAGCCCAGCCAGTGTGACTCAGTATTTAAGCATCAAACTATGAACCAGGGGGTCACAGTTCGATTCCTGGTCAGGGCATATGCCCGAGGTTGCGGGCTTGATCCCCAGTCCAGGGGGTGTGTGGGAGCAGCCAATTGATGATTTTCTTTTATCATTGTTGTTTCTCTCTCTCCCTTTTCCTTCCTCTCTGAAATCAATAAAAAATACTTTTTTCAAAAAGAAATGCTTACAACAGAAAAATCTATTGACAGTTTTTGAAAATAGAGCAAAAATGTTGTTATACCATTTGAGTAGTCAGGTACAGTTGCCGGAATACCAGTGGGAGCAGTTTGAGAACCACAGGGGAAGTAAAAGAATGGTTAACAGCCTGACCAGTTTGGCTCAGTGGATGTTCGCGCACATCCCCAGTGGCGGGTGTGCAGGAGGCAGCTGATCCATGTTTCTCTCTCATCGATGTTTCCGACTCTATCCCTCTCCCTTCCTCTCTGTGAAAAAAAAGAAAGAAAAAAAAGAATGGTTAACAGCTTAGATTCTGGAGTTGGGCAGATCAGATTAAAGACCCTGCATTGCCACTAACCAGCTATGAGACTTTGGACACATTAAGATCTCTAGAGAAAACCTACCTTTCACCTTTTGTTGTCAGGATTAAATGAAAACATTTGTAAAATCTGAAAGGCTATCTTGTATAGAACCAGAACAGCAGTTTTGGAGTCAGGTTGCTTGTCTGTCACTAGCTGTGCAACATGGGCAAATCACTATCTTCTGTGCCTCTATTTTCTCATCTACAAAGTGGGGATAATGGCACCTACTTTATAGGCTTCTTGAGAGAATTATATTAGTCAATATAAAGAGCTTATAATGCCAAGCATATAGTAAGTAAGCAAGTGTTAGCAAATTAGTAAAGTATTTAGGATAATGCCTAGCACCTACCTAGTAAAAACTAAAATGTTAGCTGTCTCTGATACTGTACAGATAAGCTGCAAGGGTCATCCCAGGAGGCAGGAATGTCAATTAGGTGGGCTCCCTGATGGGGTCATTTACTTAGTGAAGACAGTTTCTGCTAGACCTGAAACCAGAATGGGGAGAGAGCCTTAGAAGATTGTAGAGTCAGAATGTAGTAGTCTTGATCAAGAACGGGTAAAGAAACAGCTCCTGGAGGGAGAGGGGGGGTTGGACCTTAAGAATGGTACTTCCAAGTGAAGGCAAGTCAGGAACTACAAAGCAGGTAAAGAACCCAGGCAAGGAAGGGTATCTCCAAAGTAGGGTGAAGGTAATTAAAGAAAATAGCTGATCTAGCACTGGCTTTGTAAATCAAGAAGTTATAACAATAACAACACAAAAAGCCTATACAGGTAGATATCATTTTTTTAAAAAAATTATTAATTGAATTTACTGGGAGGCAGACCTCGTTTTATTGCACTTCACAGAGGTTACCTTTCTTTTTTTTTTACAAATTGAAGGCACTATCCTCCGTCAGCAGAGATTATGCCTTGCTTTACTGCAACAGTTGCTTTGCTGCGGTGGCTGGAATGAACCCACAGTACCTCCAAGGAGTGCTTGTACTGGAAAATGCTTCTTTAAATGCTTTTTGAATAAAAATTTTCTGTGCTTATATTCCTGTTTTTATTCATTAATATTTCAAACTATTTATCAATGTCCAACCTATCTCTTACAACTAAGTGTTCTAAGTACATGGAGCACAAAGGCTAGTAGAAGTTAGTGGGAATTTCAACAGGGAGATGGATTTCACTGAAGAATTAGATCTAGAAACAGCAGTTTTCCCTCACCTTGCTGGCTGGCCTTGGAGAATCTGAATTTTATTTCATTATGTAGGTTACATTTCCTTAGGATCTTTTTATAGATTTCAAGTAGAGACAAACCCAACTGCCAGCTCTCCCCTACTTCCCTATCCCAGAGAAGTACCCGGGAGGAGGAAGAGGCTAAGGGCCCAGCCCGAGATACAGAGCAAGGGAAATGGACAGGTTTTGTGCAGGAAGCAGAGGTCTAATGTGACCTAATTTCCAGAGGAGGGAAGTCTGAGCTGCTTTGGCCTCAATGGTCCTTTTAAAACGTGAGGAACAGTTGATCAGTGTTGTTGTATTCTATTATCTGTCTCAGTTTGTGTAATCTGCATAACTGTTCATTTCCCTTCTTTATCTAATTAATTAAAATGTTGACAGATCTGTAGAACTCTACACTAGATGAACTCAGCTTTGACCCCACCTAACTTAAATAATCCCAACCCTCATGATATTCCACTCCCCCCTTCACACACCCCCTTGACCTTCTTTACTTGGGGCAGGTGCTGGGCCAAGGCCAGTCAGACCACAGTGATCATATCCAGTCCACAGCACCTTCCATTTTATTGTTTTATTTACAAACAGGGTGAAGTCAACTGGGAAAATCAGGGACAGGGGTCAGTCTGGGCCATCCAAATGTGGAGTGGTTCCTGGGTCAATCTCCACTACGAAGGCCGCCTCTTCTATCCTTTTCCTGCCCCTTGGTAATGATCCCTTGATTCCTCAGGGCAGCCTCCCCAGCTGCTCCGGAGCCCTTTAATAAGGGCAGATGGATCCTGGGGGAACGGGGTGGTACGAGGGCTGGGCCCCCTCAGTTTGTGTAAACCTGAGTTCCGATCACACGCATGATTTCCTTCTGTATCTTGGGGTCCTGAGTATTAATGTTGGCATCGCCCACCTGACCATCCTCATATCTGCCAAAGATAGGGCAAGTGTGAGCATAAGAGAGAGAACAATACTAGAAATAATGTCAACCAGTGGAACTGTATTTGGAGGTGGACCATCCTATAAATAAAAACCCTTTCTTGGTTCTCCTTAGGGTGGAAGAGATTCAACTTACCTGGTTTCCTCTAAACAGACCGTGATATATAGGCATCCCCAACCTCCAAGGGGAAAGTCCCAGTGCCAGCTGCACTCAGGTAGCCAGGGGCAAGTCTAAGATAACAGTAGTCACACCCCAGGACACCCCCACCCTCCCTCCTCAGAGTAATCCCCAAGGTACCCTCCTAGACTTACACAAAGAAGAACCGTGTGCAGACATGGTCGGACACAGGGCACACCCAGATGTTCCCATGCTTCTGGAGGTCTTTAGATGTAATGACTGAGAAGAGGGGGCCAGAAGTTATATATATATATCATGCTTAGGTCAGAGTCCAGGCAGGGAAGGGAAGGGAAGACATGATGCTTCAATATCACCCTTGGCTGGATCATGCGCCATTAGTTGCACTAAAAAGAAAGGTTGGGCCCAGCAGTGTGGCTCAGTGGTTGAGTGTTGATCTGTGAGCCAGGAGGTCATGGTTCGATTCCAAGTCAGGTCATATGCCCAGGTTGTGGCCTCAATCCCAGTGTGGGGCATGCAGGAGGCAGCCAATCAATGATTCTCTCTCATCATTGATATTTCTATCTCTCTCCCTCTCCCTTCCTCTCTGAAATATATATTTCAGAAAGTTTGGGGACCTAGAAAACAGGGACTAGTTGAGCTACTTACCTTCACAAAGTGCTATACAGTTTAGATTCCGACTTTGCAGGAACCTTGACTGAATGGATCGGGTCTGGAAGAGAAAGAGAGCAGGGCCAGGTAGACTGTTACAACTTTCTCTATAGAGGCTGGTTCGCTGATGATGGGTGGGATCAGGGATATCCTAAGCTTCTAGCCACCCTCTCCCACCCCCACCCAAAACCGTCTGGATGAGTTCACAGCTTCCATCTTTACAATTACATGTCACTGCATTTTTTCATAAATTCAGTCTCTGTTTTCATAGTTATGACTAAAGCCACTTATGACTGGAAGCATGTTCATCTAAGAATGTACCTGATTCCTTCAAATGATCTTCAAACTACCCTCCAACCTCACCACTGTTTCCCCATCCATCTCTGTAACCGAAACATATCCCAGGAGAAGGGTACTGACTCACTGGAGCAGGACCAAGTATTAATACCTGGGGGATAGTATTCATCCTGTTATATCTCTGGACCAGCTCATCCTTGGAGGGCATCCTGTGCTGTCCTTTTCCCATTCCTGTCATAGAAGAACAAACCCAGTTTATTCACCCATTCCTTAATCAAACATTTACTCAAGTGCCTACTGTCAGGCACTGAGCTAGACACTCGGCAATACAGCAGTGAATAAAACAAACAAGACATCTTTCCTCACAAAATTTTAGTCTGGTGGAGAGTACAGGCAAAGAACAAGTAATTACAAAACAATATGCCAAGTGTTGTAATGGGGACAATAGAGAGCACTGTGTAAGTCAGAGGCAGAGAAGGAACCTAGCCTAGAGGTCTGAAGAAGGCTTCTTGGTGATAGTTAGGGTGAGAACTCTAGGATGAGGAATTTATATGAAGAGGGGGCAATGTTATGGGCAGAGGTAACAGGATATAGAAGGTCTGGAGGGAAAAATCAGTATGCCTTAGTTTGTACAAAGCACAGTCAATGCCAGAGTGGTGAGAGATGATGTCTAAGAGGTGAGCTAGTATCAGTTCAAGCAGGCCTTGTAGGCCATGTTAAGGCAACTAGAGTTCATCCTGAGAACATTAGGGAATCACTGAAGGGTTCTATGATAAGGGAGTAACACATGAAATGAGAGGAATGAGGTGCCCAAAACAGTGGTGACATCAGCACTTCGGATCAAATGTCAGGCTGAGTGAAATGAGTAGAAAGGAAGCAAGCAGAGCAAGTCAGATCTGCTCTAGTCTCAAAGTTACATAAAATACTGTGACAGAGTCTTTCAAGAGAAAGGGGAGAAAGCACAACAGTAAGGGATAACTAATTTCCCAGATAACTACAATGGCAAAAACCTCGAAGAATTCTGCTTCCTTCAGAAAGTCTTCCCACACTTTAGGAAGTACTGCCAATTCCCTGGTTTCCACCCTCTCTAAATCCATAAATCCTTCACCATCCTCACCCACCAGTGAATAGTCCTGTTTATAACCATTTATAGACTCATTTTGGATTTTTCTTAGATACAAAACAATGCTTGTGTGCTCCTGCTCCCAACTCTTTTTGCCTGTGATTAGGACTTCAATCTCTATGCTCAGCTTTAGCACAGGCAGCCTTATCACAGACTCTCGTGTGTGCGTGCGTGCATGTGTGTGAGACTGAGGAAGATGGGGAATGATGCTATCGTTACAGGCCATAAGCAGAGCCCTCATCAACCACTGCACCCTGGAACTTTCTATTATTACTAACTCCACTCTGCTTCAATTTTTGGTCTTGTGATGGCCACGGTGTTGCTGTGGGAATAACCACTGGACTAACATTCTTTACTGATCAGGCTGTAAATTCATCATGCACTCACACTAAAGTCCTATGACAGAATTGTGGCCTGAATAAAATTCAGGGCCAGGAGAGCTTCAAGATTTCAACTGCTAATTTCTTCCTCCCATAGACACTCAACACCCATTTCCACCTTCTCCATTAGCCTGAACTAGGTTTAGCTCTGCATCTAAACATGACTTCTTAGCCTGGGTTTTTCAGTGCAAGATTCTGAGTGAAATTCTCATTTAGGTTATACCCCAGAATATAGGAAAGAACATCTGACTTCTATGGCCGTTTTAGAGATGGCCCTTATAATATAAATCCCGTCCCATCCCAATCCTGTTGCACGCTGTCCTGTCCATACTGCCCCAGTGATCTTCAGACAGTTTGTCAAGACCAGACCCTAAGAACATGATGGCTAGAATAATCCCTGGATGTTTTGTGTCTGGAGTATATACTTATTCCAAGTCTCTAAACAGGACTGAATAGATGGAGTTTACCATCTCCTTTCTCACTGGTCTTCATTTTAATGTGCATACTCTAGCCAAGTCATTGGAGGCTCTGCTAGTCAAAGGGATGCTCTCTATACTGCTCCCAGAAGGCACCCAATGCTGCTGGCTAAGAATCCTACCCTGAGAAAGAACAAAGCAGAGCAGAATAGGGTGGAAGGAAACACGCAGTAAGATAAAGTTGACCAAATTCTAGAGTAACTACAGTTATTTGGACACTTGCATACATTCCACCCTCTGTTATATAGGCTCAAATATCTATGGGGTCCTCACAGAGTCAGTCATTCAAGCAAAGCCTACCCCATCAGTCTAATATAATGGTTAGAATACTGTCCCAAAAGTTAGGAGATCTGGATTTCTGTCTTATCTCTGCTACTCAGCTGTGTGACTCCAAAGTCACTTAATATCTCCAAGTTTCAGCTCTCTTATCTAAATAATAACGGGGATTGGACAAAATGACCTACAGCTCTAATACCAAAATCCTATGGTATTTGTATCTATAGTTGATTGACCTTTTTGAAAAGGATGGTATCATATGATGTTTTTAAGTAATCGGTAAAGTAATGAAGAAAGAGAAGAAGTCGGTAAAGACACCTGGCTCCATCTGATAACTAATGGCTTTCGGGCACTTAATGGTAAGCAAAGGCCAGTGACAGAGGGAGAGAATAGGGAGAAAATAGATAGGAAGAAAGAATCTTGTGAGCACTGAGAACCAGGAGAATTTCACTATTTGGAAAATAATAAGAGATTAATTAGAGGCAAGCTCAGGCTGTGAAAAAGATAAAAATTGAGGAACCTAGACAAAAAAGCCAAAAAGACTACCCCAACCCACCCTACTTTAGACACCAGGCACACAGAATGAGATCCATGTATACATTTTTTTTTTGAATTTTTAAAGTATCTTTTTTTTTATTATTATTAGTTAAGGTATTACAAATGTGTCCTTACCCCCCCCCATTAACCCTCAACCTCCCCCCTCACACACACTCATGCTCCCATCCCCCTGTTGTCCATGTCCATTGGTTTGGCTTATATAACTGTATACAAGTCCTTCGGTT